>NW_028322801.1:0-17500 GCF_047325235.1 Durio zibethinus
ATGATATCACCGAGTTACTAATGGAAAAAAAAAATATTCTTTTTTTTTTTCAAAATTATGTATCCTTTAACAGATTAATTACGAGTCTCATTCGAATTTGATTGAAAATGAAAATTGGGCATACTCTCTCTTCGAGCTTGACCAATTACCAATTAATAGAAAAAAATTCAAGTTTGTTTTTTATTAGGTAAATAAAATGGTTTTTTTACATTTTTTTGTTTTGATGTATTTTTCGTGTATAAATGGAGATGTATAAATTATAAATGTAGGACGACAAAAAAAATAGGCAGAGATAGAGAAGGAAAGACTCTTTTTTACGTTTTTTTGATTTCATCAATTCAATTTATATATCATAATAGATCCTAATCTATCCTATAGATTTGAATGGAGATATAAAAAAGAAAGGTACCAATAAATTAAATACAAATTCTTCTTTTTTTCTGGATAGTGTATGGAATATAAATAAAAAAAGGTTATATCATATTTTTTTTTTTTTTTTTTTCTAGAATAGAAGCATTTTATGTTATTTTCCCATCTCTATTTAGTTCTTATGAAATTTATATAGTAGTATATAGATAATTATAATCTAGAAAATCTATTAATCTAGAAAATCTATAGGAATAGATAAATAATGACATAAAGACACCGATCATTTTGTTTTAAAAATAGATGTCTTTGACATCCAACTATAGCACTAAATAACCTTTTTTTTGAATGGCAGTTCCAAAAAAACGTACTTCTACATCAAAAAAGCGTATTCGAAAAAATGTTTGGAAAAAGAAAGGATATTGGGCGGCGTTGAAAGCTTTTTCATTATCGAGATCTATTTTTACGGGTAATTCAAAAAGTTTTTTTGTACGACAAATAATTTTTTTTTAATCTGAATTGGTTTAACTCGAATAAGATACAAAGGTTTTCTTTTTTGAATATCTTTTTTTTTTTCATTTCCGGGATGGGGATTCTCATTTTCCCCATCGCCCCATTTGGTATCTTAGTGTTATAATAATTTGTTATTTTTATAATATTCAATTTCAATTTATAATAATAAATAATTAAATAATTAAATAATAAAAATTTGTATATTTATACTATAGCTATATCGGAGCACATATATATAAGAGCTTTAACTGGGTTGTTGAAACTAATCCATTAAGTTTCAATTTTGTAACTTTATGAATCATTATTTCTCTGAATTACTATATATCCTTCCCTTGCTTTCAACCCAATTGAGAAAACTCCCTTTATAATTTAGTGGATATACAAATAATGTATCAATTTAAAATGATCTAAAAAAATTCTATGTTTGTATAAGAAGATGAATCAAGACATATTTTTAGAATTCGAAATTCGAAATACTTTTTTGAAGTATGGTACAATTATGACAGGAATCGAAACGCTTTTTATATAACGTAACGTGTACAACCCAATATCTAGTTGGTTTGATAAATCCTTAAAACGCAAAATCCTAACGATTAATACAAAGCTATGCAAATTACATAAATCTTTTGAAATCATTGGATGTGGTGCTGAAATTGTGATCTCTAAAAATAATATTTTTTCATTCATTTATTCATTCAATTGATAAGCATTTTTTTTTTTATAGATTCATAAAAATCATATAAAAGAATGAGAGATGAATCATTAAAAAATTAAAATGATAAAGAACATTTTTTTGTTGAATTCTATCTATGAATTGAAGTTACAACTAGTTAGTTTAGTTACAATAGAGGAGTTCTCTTTTAGGAAAACACAAACTATAAAATCTCTGTTGAAATAATTAAATATTAAATTAAATATTAAATAAAAAAAAGGATAATTAAATAAAACGATAAATAATAAAGATTCTTTTTGAACCTTCAAATTGCTATTTAAACGAGTTTTTATTCATCAATTTAAATTAAATGCTTCTTTTACATTTTACATTGAATTGACCCCTTCACCTTCAATCTCGACGATTGAATAAAAAATGGCTTATTATGATTTCGAGCAAGCCGCTATGGTGAAATCGGTAGACACGCTGCTCTTAGGAAGCAGTGCTAGAGCATCTCGGTTCGAGTCCGAGTAGCGGCATAGTATCTTCTAAAAGAGATAGAATAAGTCCTATAATGAATTTAATTCCTGATTTCCATTCCATAAAATCTAGAAACCCTCGCTTTTTTCAGAATTCTTATGATTTTTTCAACTTTAGAGCATATATTAACTCATATATCCTTTTCGGTCGTTTCAATTGTAATTACAATTCATTTTTTAACCTTATTCTTATTAGTCGATGAAGTCGTAGGACTATATGATTCATCAGAAAAGGGCATGATAGTTACCTTTTTCTGTATAACAGGATTATTAGTCACTCGTTGGATTTATTCAGGACATTTCCCATTAAGTGATTTATATGAATCATTAATCTTTCTTTCATGGGGTTTCTCCCTTATTCATATGGTTTACTATTTTAAAAAGCGTAAAAATGATTTAAGCGCAATAACCGCACCAAGTGTTATTTTTACCCAAGGCTTTGCCACTTCGGGTCTTTTAACCAAAATGCATCAATCCGCAATATTAGCGCCTGCTCTCCAATCCCAGTGGTTAATGATGCACGTAAGTATGATGGTATTAGGCTATGCAGCTCTTTTATGTGGATCATTATTATCAGTAGCTCTTCTAGTCATTACATTTCGAAAAGCCATAAAAATTATTGGTAAAAACAATAATTTATTAAATCAGTCATTTTCGTTTGGCGAAATCCAATACATGAATGAAAGAAGCAATGTTTTATTAAACACTTATTTTCTTTCTTCTAAAAATTTTTACAGGTATCAATTGACTCAACAATTGGATCGTTGGAGTTATCGTATTATTAGTCTCGGGTTTATCTTTTTAACCATAGGAATTCTTTCGGGAGCCGTATGGGCTAATGAGGCGTGGGGATCATATTGGAATTGGGACCCAAAGGAAACTTGGGCATTTATTACTTGGACCGTATTCGCGATTTATTTACATACCCGAACAAATAAAAATTTGGAAGGTGTAAATTCCGCACTTGTGGCTTCTATGGGATTTCTTATAATTTGGATATGCTATTTTGGGGTCAATCTATTAGGAATAGGTTTACATAGTTATGGTTCATTTACATTAACATCTAATTGAATTGAATAAAAAGGCTAAGCCTAACAAATACTAAGATAGGACAGCGTATATATAAGAAAACTTATTGTAAGCTGTCAAGAACCTTTTGAATCACTCCACTACTTGATTCAAAAGGTTCTAACAAAAGCCAAAGATGTCTGATTAAAATTCAATTTAATTCTTTTACCTTTTTTTACTTAACTTAAACTTAAGAGAAGAAAAAAGACTTCTTTCTTTTTTTTTTCACTGTACAACGAACAATTTTAAAAATCATAGGATTACTTTTTGATTTTTTGTTTTATTCATCAAAACTATCTATAAAAATAATTATATAGAATAGTTTCGACCTTCTCACCTGATAATGAGAGGACAAAATCCGGATAAATACCAATACCTATTACTGGTAGAAAGATAGAGATCGAAACAAATAACTCTCGTGGTCCAGAATCAAAAAAATAAGAACTTTGAGCATTAAATAGCTTGTATCCATAGAACATTTGACGTGACATAGATAATGAATAAATAGGAGTTAATATCATTCCAATTGACATTACGAAAGTAATTAGTATTTTTGGCATTAAAAAATATTTTTGGCTGGTAATTATTCCAAAAAAGACTATCAACTCTGCAACAAAACCACTCATGCCCGGTAATGCAAGAGAAGCCATCGATAAGATACTGAACATCGTAAATATTTTTGGAATCGGAATAGCCATTCCACCCATTTCGTCGAGATAAAAAAGACGCATTCTATCATAACTCGTTCCTGCCAAGAAAAAAAGTGCAGCACCGATAAATCCATGAGATATTATTTGTAAAATAGCTCCGTTGAGTCCCGTATCAGTTATAGAGCCAATTCCTATAATTATGAAACCCATATGAGATACGGAGGAATAGGCTATTCTTTTTTTTAAATTCCGTTGACCAAGAGATGTTGAAGCTGCATAAATTATTTGCATTGTACCCACTATTATCAACCAGGGAGAAAATATGGAATGAGCGTGGGGTAATAATTCCATATTGATGCGAACTAATCCATACGCTCCCATTTTTAATAAAATTCCGGCTAGAAGCATACAAGTACTGTAATGTGCCTCCCCATGGGTGTCTGGTAACCACGTATGTAAGGGTATAATCGGCGATTTGACAGCAAAAGCAATAAGAAATCCAATATAGAATATGATTTCCAGTGCGACAGGATACGATTGATTAGCTAATGTTTCAAAATTTAATGTTGGTTCATTAGAACCGTATAAACCGATACCCAAAACTCCTATTAATAAAAAAATGGAACCCCCCGCAGTGTACAAAATAAATTTTGTAGCCGAGTACAGACGTTTCTTTCCCCCCCACATGGATAGAAGTAGATAAACGGGAATTAATTCGAACTCCCACATGATGAAAAAAAGTAAAAGGTCTCGAGAAGAAAATGATCCTATTTGACCACTGTACATTGCTAGCATCAAGAAATGGAATAATCGCGAATCTCGAGTAACTGGCCAAGCCGCCAAAGTAGCTAAAGTAGTGATAAATCCTGTCAGTAAAATGGGCCCTATAGAAAGTCCATCTATTCCCAATCTCCAGTAAAAATCAAAAAAATTTATCCATTTATAATCTTCCTCCAGCTGGATTAATGGATCGTCCAATCGGAAATGATAACAAAATGCATAGGTTGTTAGAAGGAGTTCAAATATGCATATACACATAGTATACCACTTAATTAGCTTATTTCCTCTATGAGGAAGAAAGAAAATTAAAGAACCTGCAGATATTGGTAAAACTACAATTATTGTTAACCAAGGAAAATAATTCGTGGTAAAGACAAGATGCACTTGGACCAGAAAAACCCGTGCTCAAAAAAGATTTTTTTTGAGCACGGGTTTTTTCAGTAAAAAAAAAATAAAATGGATTCAAAATGTATTCAAGTGGGGTTTTCGGGAACGTATCAATAAGCTAGACCCATACTTCGAGTTGTTTCATGCCATAAATAAACTCGAACGCTCAAGAAATCTGTTGGACAAGCGGATTCACATCTCTTACAACCAACACAGTCTTCTGTTCTTGGAGCGGAAGCAATTTGCTTAGCTTTACATCCATCCCAAGGTATCATTTCTAACACATCGGTGGGGCAGGCTCGGACACATTGAGTACACCCTATACATGTATCATAAATTTTTACTGAATGTGACATGGGATCTATAATTTTTTGAACATCATAAAATTTCAATCTAGTAAACTTGTAAATGAATCATTATAGTTAAACACCAGATGAATCAACGATTTACCAGAAATTTTCTAATCAATTTCCTTCGGGATCAACTCATAAGAAAGGACCAAGATACTTTGATTTCTTACGTTTTCGAAAACATGATGTAGATTCCAACATATTGGACATGCTAATTCAAATTGGTGAATCTTATAATTTAATATTATTAATATTACTTATTCAACAAAGTTGATTGATTGATACGCGTTGATTTTCTGTTACGATAAATTGAGGAAACAATAGCTGATCCAATAGCTGCTTCAGCGGCTGCAATAGCTATAACAAAAATTGATAAAATATTTCCTTTTAATTGCCGACTATCAAAAAAATCAGAAAATGTTACAAAATTTATATTAACCGCATTCAGTATAAGTTCAAGACACATAAGGGCCCGAACCATATTTCGACTCGTGATCAATCCATAAATACCGATAGAAAATAAATAGGCACTCAAAACAAGTATATGTTCGAGCATCATTGACCAACTCCTTATCAATTTCGATTCATTTTAATATGAACAATAATTCAACGGATTTGATTGACTAGAATAGAATATAACAAAAAGAATATATTGGAAATATCTCGAATAAACGAATTTCTATTTTATATTTTATACACGAACAAGAATTCAAGGAAAATAGATGCGATAAGACAGAAAAAAGTTTAATTTGGATTGCTTGCTATTCCTAGTTAGAAAGATTTATTACTGACGAGCCACAGCAATTGCACCTATCAAAGCAACTAAAAGAATTAGTGAAATGAATTCAAATGGAAGAAAAAAATCTGTTGCTAAATGAATTCCAATTTGTTGACTATTACTTATCAAATCTTGTTCTATAATTTGGTTTGATCTTGTAGTCCAAATAATCCCGTACCATGATGTATCTAATATAGTAGTAATTAGCGAAACAAGAATACTTGTACAAATCAACGAAGTAAGGCCATTCCCAATGGTCCACAGATTAAAATTTTTATAATATTCTGAACCATTCATGAACATCACAGCAAATAGGATTAAAACATTTATGGCTCCCACATAAATAAGAAGCTGGGCAGCAGCTACAAAATGAGAATTTGAGAGAATATAGAATAAGGATATACAAACAAGAACCAATCCCAATGAAAAGGCAGAAAAAATTGGATTGGTAAGTAATACCACTCCCAGGCCCCCTAATATAAGACCCGATCCCAGAAAAACTAAAAGAAAATCGTGTATTGGTCCAGGCAAATCCATTATATGTAAAATAAGAGATAAATAAATCGAAATGCTTTTCATGATCTTATTGACCCGACCAGGAATTTTTTTTTTATGATACGTTCCTAATTGAATAAAATCCTAATCTATTAGGTGTGAATTGATCTAAGTACAATTATTGTTTCGTTTTTAATTCTTTTTTTTTGTTCGGTTCGAAAGGGTATTTTGTTTTTTGAAACTATATATTTCGAAATAATTACGAATATATTAATAGATTTTCAAGAAAAATGAATTCGAAATTCTTATCAACCAGTTAATTTGTAATTGAATTTTTATTTATTGACCAAACAAAGAGTAAAGGCCTCATTCTTTTAAGTCAAACCAAATATTCTTTTAACTTAAACCAAAACGGAACCTTAAAAGAATTGGAAATTTCTCTTTAATAGAATAGGAGGTTTACTTACTCAGTTTTTCTTTGAGGCGAATTCAAAATTGTTCGAATTGTATAATCGTCAATTACTGACATTGGTAAACGGCCCAAAGCAATTTGATTATAATTCAATTCGTGACGGTCGTAAGTAGAAAGTTCATATTCTTCAGTCATTGATAAACAATTTGTTGGACAATACTCAACGCAGTTACCACAAAATATACAAATTCCGAAATCAATACTGTAATTAAGCAATCGTTTTTTTCTAATATCCGTTTCAAATTTCCAATCAACAACAGGCAGATCTATAGGGCATACACGAACACATACTTCACAAGCAATGCATTTATCAAATTCAAAATGGATTCGCCCACGGAAACGCTCTGATGCGATTAATTTTTCATAAGGGTATTGAATAGTTACAGGTAAACGATTTGCGTGGGATAAGGTAATCATGAAACCTTGACCAATGTACCTTGCTGCTCGGACTGTTTGGTGGCCATAATTCATGAACCCAGTTACCATAGGGAACATATCGTGAATATCTATGAATAATTTTATGTTTGTTTCTTTCTCTTGTTTGAACCAAGTCATGAATCTCGTATTCTTTTTTTCTTTACAGTGAAAGAAGTTGGAAAGAAGTTGTTAATAATAGATTACCGAGAGAAATGGGTAAAAGAAATTTCCATCCAAGATTTAATAATTGGTCCATTCTTAACCTAGGTAAAGTCCATCTTGTTGCGATAGAAATAAACAAAAACAAATAAGTTTTAGCTAATGTAATAAAGATACCAATTGTCGTTCCAAAGATTCCATTCATTTTATTTATTTCAAATAGCTCAGGGACGAATACGTACGGAATGGAAATATTCCAACCCCCCAAGTAAAGAACTGTTACAAATAAGGAAGAAAGTAATAGATTTAGATAGGAAGCAACATAAAATAAACCAAATTTGATACCCGAATATTCGGTTTGATACCCTGCTACTAATTCTTCCTCGGCTTCTGGTAAATCAAAAGGTAATCTCTCACATTCTGCTAGAGAAGAAATTAGAAAAACGATAAACCCTATTGGCTGACGCCACAAATTCCATCCCCAAACCCCATATTTTGATTGCGCCTCAACTATATCAACTGTACTTGAGCTGTTAGATAATTATAGTCGATGATAACATCACTGTTCCCATCGCTAGTCCAAAACCGTACATGAGGTTTTCAACTCATACGGCTCCTCGTGGGTCACAAATAAATTTAAGGACCGAATCAGTATTATTTCTCTTCGTATGGTTGTAGAATAGATAGAGAAAAAATGGATTGGAAGGTCCAAAATTATACCAATGGAATTCTGTCTGCTATATTATGAAGAATAAAAAAAGTGCTTCTGAATTGATCTCGCCCGTTACTAATTTCAATTTTTATTTGTTGAGTAATAACTTAAGCCTTCAATAAAATACTTCTTGTAGAAATATCAATAGATATTTCAACCCATTGTTTTCGATTACGAAAAAAATTAAATATTACATTAGCTCATAAATCATGACACAGATTATATCTCTCTATATATATGAAAGAAAGAATAAAAAAAAAAAAAATATTTATTTTTTATTCTTTCTTTTTCGTTCCTATTCTTCTTTCTGATCTGAGAAAATTACGAATGGGGGCTTAAACTAAAAAATAGTAAAGGATTATTTCGTTCCTGATAGTCATTACTTTAATCGGTGGATAGGAGCATACTCTGGACCGGAATCGTGGGTAGTACTGCCTACTCATTTCTACTAATTTAAAGCCCCAATTAGTATTCTTTTTATGTTATCCAGAAATATCCTTTTTATATAATTTACATAATCTCCATTACTAATCCTTTGTGTATTTTGGTGTTCCTAACCATCCACTCATTTTTTTGTTCAATCCCCCGTTTGGTTTGGCAATACATGTATGGGAATCTATACAAAGGATAGCCAAAACTCTATACGGTTGATCTTTTGAGCCCGCTTCAAGCTAGATTGACTAATCAACCCGTCTTGGGGTAAAGACTTCTTCCACTTATGTTTTCTTCCACTTAACTCTTGTACATAGGAAATGAGATTAAATTTTTTTTTGTTTAATTTACTGCGAATTTATAAGCTGCTTTCTTTCACTCATATATAACTATCTAATTTAGTTTATCAACCTGAAGGATAATAAAATAACGAAGATATCTATTCAATCCATTCAGCTTATTTTATAGAACGAAAGGAATAGGGAAAAGAAAAGTTTATATTTCAACGAATCGCACGTAGAGATATTGATAAAACACATAGAGTTAATGGTATTTCATAACTAATCGATTGAGCAGCAGCTCGCAGACCACCTAAAAAGGAATATTTATTATTTGATCCGTATCCTGACATAAGAAGTCCAACAGGAGCAATACTTGAAATGGCAATCCATAAAAAAATACCGATATTGAGATCGGCTAAAATAAGGCGAGAGCTAAAAGGAATTACTGAAAAACTTAGTAAAATGGATATGACTGCTATAGACGGTCCAATACGGAATAAACGAGTATTTCCTCTAGATGGAAGAATATTCTCTTTGAAAAGCAGTTTTGTTCCATCTGCTAGAGCTTGAAGAATTCCCAAAGGGCCGGCGTATTCAGGCCCAATACGTTGTTGTATTCCTGCAGATATTTCTCTTTCTAACCATACAATTACTAGTACACCTATTGTGATTCCCAATACAAGAGTCAAAATAGGGACAAACATCCATATGATCCCATAGACCTCTTTTAAGGATTCCAATCTGTAAAAGGAATTGATATCTTCTACTTCTGTTGTATAAATTATCATTTCAACGATCAACTTCTCCCATAATGATATCTATGCTACCTAGTATCGTCATAATATCAGCCAATTTCATTCTTTTAACTAACTGAGGAAGAATTTGCAAATTGATAAAACCCGGCGGGCGAATTTTCCATCTCCAAGGAAAACCACTTTGATCTCCTATCAGAAAAATTCCTAATTCTCCCTTTGGGGCTTCCATTCTCGCATAAAGTTCTTGTCTCGGTAATTCAAATGTAGGAGAAGGTTTTTTACTAATGAATCGATATTCAAAATCATTCCATTCTGGATCCCTTTCTCGATCAAAACATCGGATTTCTAAATTCTCATAGGGACCCCCCGGAATTCCTTCCAGGGCCTGTTGAATTATTTTTATGGATTCCGTCATTTCACTGATTCGGACTAAATAACGAGCTAATGAATCTCCTTCTTTTTGCCACTGGATTTCCCAATCAAATTCGTCGTAACACTCATAATGATCAACTTTACGAAGATCCCATTTGATTCCAGAGGCTCGTAGCATTGGGCCGGATAGACCCCAATTTATTGCTTCTTCTCCACCAATAACCCCTACCCCTTCAACTCGTTCTAAAAAAATAGGATTTCGCGTAATAAGTTTTTGATATTCAACAATTCCTGTTAAAAAATAATCACAGAAATCCAAACATTTATCTATCCAGCCATAGGGTAGATCGGCCGCTACTCCTCCGATACGAAAATAATTATGCATCATTCTCATACCGGTGGCAGCTTCGAATAGATCATATACTAATTCTCTTTCTCTGAAAATATAGAAAAAGGGGGTCTGTGCACCAATATCGGCCATAAAAGGTCCAAGCCATAATAGATGAGAAGCTATACGACTCAACTCCAACATAATTACTCTGATATAGCTGGCTCTTTTAGGGACTTGAATATTGCCCAATTGTTCTGGTCCATTTACGGTTATTGCTTCCGTGAACATAGTGGCTAAATAATCCCAACGTGTTACATAAGGCAAATATTGTATAATTGTTCGGTTTTCCGCAATTTTTTCCATTCCTCTGTGTAAATAACCTAATATTGGTTCACAGTCAACAACATCTTCACCATCTAGAGTAACGATGAGACGAAGAACACCGTGCATTGATGGGTGGTGAGGTCCCATATTGACTATCATAAGGTCTTTTTCTGTAGCTGATAGATTCATAAGTTTTTCCTCGATTCATTCTTACATGAATTGTTGAAAACGAAAAGAAGTACATCAAAATGAAAAATATAATAAATCGACTAATTCAATCAAATTAACGATTTTTTGATTCCCGAATATCCAACTCACTAATTAATTCTTTATAACGTATGTTATTTTTCTTTGATAAATAAGACAGAAGCCGTTGACGTTTTCCTAGAATTTTACGTAGACCTCTCTGAGATAAATAGTCTTTTTTGTGCAATTCCAAATGTGAAGTAAGTCTTCGTATCTTATTGGTGAAACTGACTATTTGAAATTCAACGGACCCCTTGTTTTCTTCTTTTTTTTCTTGAAAAATAACTGAGATGAATGAATTTTTTACCATAAAACAAAAATTTCTCTCCCCCTTTTTTTGAATGTGAATTTTACTGATCAGTAATAATAATAATACCATTCATTTTAATATGCACAATGATTTTAAGTTCGTTATGAACTTTATAATTTTTTCAAATAAAATTAATCAATCCGGTTTTCAATCATAATATATGGAAAAATGTACCATTGACGAATTTTCAAACGCGGATACATATGTATCCTTACCATACTGAAACGACTGCCATTATTACTATTAAACCAATAGCGATTCATACAAGCTAAATCTTCTAATCGATAATTGGGCCAAAGAAAGAACTTTAATTTAATTAGTTTCTTTTTATCACTATCAAGATGTTTGTTTTTATTCAAAACTTGACCACAGTTTTTTACATTATTTAAAAATACTGGATTTCTATGCATACCATTTTTATCCCTTGAATTGAAAGAAATTCGAATTCGCAATTCTCTCCGGTGGTTAGGGGATAAAATATTTTCAGGAATAAACAAATCATAATGATTTTTGTCTTTATTTTCAGTCATTTTTTGATGTCTTGCAATGGATTCATCAAAATTATTTTTTTCAATATAGTTTTTTTTTTTGCGTCTTTTTTTTTTTTTGCGTCTTTGATTAATTTCATGTTTATTTTTATGAACCAATGAAATACTTATAGTTTGATATAGAATAAATTGTCCATCAATTTCTACATACCGGCGAATTGGTTCGATAATCAATACTCCTTTTTTGAGTAGGTATTGATAAGTTAAAAGTAACTTATCCGCCGAATCCATCAAAATATCCAGATTCGTTCCTCCTCTTCTAACAGAGTATAGAAAAGTTTCATTCATATTTATCAGGCCAAGAATGAAAGAATATGCTTTGATATTTTTGATTATTTTTTCATCGAAAGAATCAGCATCCCATCCGAATTGAAAATACAAATACTTTTGTAGGAATAAACGAGCTTCTCTCTTGCTCTCGTCTTCCTTTCTATGTTTTTTTGATTTACCAGAATCTTCTTCAACATCTTTTTCTTGATTGTCTGATTTACCTTTTTCTTGATCTGATTTACCTTTTTCTTGATTGGATGATTTACCTTTTTCTTGATTGGATGATTTACCTTTTTCTTGATTGTATGATTTACCTTTTTCTTGATTGGATGATTTACCATAATCTTCTTCAACATCTTTTTCTTGATTGTATGATTTACCTTTTTCTTGATTGGATGATTTACCATAATCTTCTTCAACATCTTTTTCTTGATTGTATGATTTACCTTTTTCTTCATTGTATGATTTACCATAATCTTCTTCAACATCTTTTTCTTGATTGTATGATTTACCTTTTTCTTCATTGTATGATTTACCATAATCTTCTTCAACATCTTTTTCTTGATTGTATGATTTACCTTTTTCTTGATTGGATGATTTACCTTTTTCTTGATTGGATGATTTACCATAATCTTCTTCAACATCTTTTTCTTGATTGTATGATTTACCTTTTTCTTGATTGGATGATTTACCTTTTTCTTGATTGGATGATTTACCATAATCTTCTTCAACATCTTTTTCTTGATTTGAGAGAACGGATCTAAATTTTCTTTTTTTTTTTGCATCTGATACAAGATCCTCTTTTTTTCCATTAAAATTAAAATTGAAAAGAAGTAGTTTTATTGGTATGATCCATGGTTCAACCTTATATGCATTATATAGTAGCACAAATTCTGGGAAGAACCAAAGTTCCAGATTCGATATTTGATAATTATTAAAATTATTAATCACAGTCTTAATATTTTTCTTACTCTTGGTACTGGTTTTCTTACTCTTGGTACTGGTCTTCTTACTCTTGGTACTGGTATCGACCCAGGACTCAATATCGGTCTTATTTCTAAGACAAAAATTAAGAATTCTCCAATTAAAAAATTTTCTATGCGAAAATTTCCCCGTTTTCCCCGTTTTCCCCGTTAGATAATTATGGATAGGAATATCCCCCAATATATCAAAAAATTTTCGTTATATCCATGTTGTAATTATAAGGAATCTCTTCCCTCTTATTTACTTGTAATGGTGATCCATAAGTATATGAGTCCCTCATATCTTGATATATAATAAATATATATGATAATAAATTATATCTATAGTGTTTTTTAAAATTATCTTTTTTATATTTTTGTTCTTGATTCCGTTTTTGTTCTTGATTCAGTTTATATTCTTGATTCAGTAATGAATTCGCTTGAAAATCATTTTTTTTTTCGTAATGTATTAATCTTTCTTTTTCATCTGAATCCCATTTTGTTAAATCTTTATTTTGAGCCATATAGTGTTGATTGACTCTATTTCGCCATTGTTCTGGTACTAATCTAAGCCATATACTCTGAACTAAATCGTATTGATAATCGTATTGATAATGACTCCTTAACCAGTTTTTCCATTCCTTTATTCCAGAGATTTTTTGTCTTAACCCATAATGATGTTTTAATTGGGAATGAGATATTCCTTGTTCTTCAAAATAATCTTTTATTTCATTTTTAAGAAAAAGAGATGTTCCGTGATATTGAAGGATAGGTTTGAATTTAATAACTTGGGTTTGTGATAATTTGTAAAATACATATGCTTGTGAGAGGGAGGATAAGTCACAAAAAGCTTTTGCATTTTGATTTCTAATATTCGAAAGTGAGTTTTTTATATTTTTTATAGTTGAAATAAAATGAATTGTATTTTTATTTGGTTTATTAATTCTTTCTTGATTTGCTTCATTATTGTAAATGAATTTATCAATCATTTTTTTTGTTGATTCAAGAAAAAGTTGTGGATTGGGTCTTGGAATATTAATGATATATTTAATGATATATAGAAAAATATCTATGTATATCTTTTGAATAAAAAGTTTTATAAATAAATAGAATTTACGGATTAATCGAATATTTCTTCTTTTTAATATTTTCCAAAATTTTTTTGATGATTCTAATTTCTTGTCTTTTATAATTTTTTCTATTTGATTTTTGATTGTGTTTGTTCTCTCAGTCAGATCTTTTATCTTTTTTTCTGTTAATGAATAATTTGTCCGCTCCATAGATTGAATTTGAAGGGATGATTCGTCAATCATCTTATTACTGATTATCGAATCTTTTTTAGTTTCGCCCAAATCTTTTTTAGTTTCGCCCAATTCTTCTCTCAACTCCAAAACTGGATTTCTTTTTGAAAGTTTTTTTATTATTCCCTTTACAAATGGAATTTTTGTTTCTCCTGAGACTTTTCGAAACAATTTTTTTCCTTTTTTAAAAATTTTCCATTTTTCACTTTTTTTTTCTAGTTCGTTAAAAATAGGCTGAAAAAACGAAGGCCGTCTTCGAGGAGGACCGCAAGGTAAGTCACTTTCCAGTCCACAAGCTGTTAAAAAGCAAAAATCATTCTTTTTAACTTTCTTTTTTTTCATTGGATCTTTATGCTTTTTTTTCATTGGATCTTTATGCTTTTTTTTCATTGGATCTTTATGAGAGGGTTTCAGTTTAGATCCGCGCCAAGGTTTCAGGCGAAAAGGATATAGGATCTTGATCTGGATACCTTCTGATAACCAATTTTTTGGAAAGTCTTTTGTGGAGAATTGAAGACCATTATAAGTGCATTTAACATGTATTTCTCGCTTCCAACCCTTGAAATCCGTGGACCACTCAGGAATTTGAAATAATAATATACGGACAATGTTTTTAGCTATTATCAATGAAGGTAATAGAATATATTTTCTAAAAATCGATTGGGCTATTAACATGATGCCCCTTGGTCCTTGACCAAAAAAGACGATATCCCAAAATTCTGCTGCGTCCAGCAGGAAGTCATCTGCCTCTGACTCTTGTCTTCTTTTTTCTTTCTCTTTTTTGTCTCCTTTTTGTATCTCTTCTATGCTTTCTCTTCTTTTTTCTTCCTCTTTGTCTCTTTCTTGTATCTTTTCTATGCTTTCTCTTATCTCTTCGTCTTCTTCTCTTATGTCCTCCTCATTTTCTGTATAATCAGAAATTTGTGATTCTTTGTTTTTCCATATCCAATTTCGAGATATTAGTTTTATCAGCCAAGAAATATCAGAATACAAAGATCTGAACACTCTGAAGAAGAGGCTGTCTACTCTGTCAAAAAAAAGTGGGGAATGCACATTTGATTGAAACAGTTCCCCATTAATTATTTTACGTCTTTGGGCACGCACGGCACCTTTTATTATGTCTCGACGAAAATTCGGTTCTGGCGAATATTCCATCAAAGATAGGTCGTTTTCTATATCGTTTGGTAGAAAAAAATCATCCTTTAACTCCTCCTTAGAAAAAACTATTGCGTACCGGAAGATTCTTGAACGAATTGCATAATCTGTTATCATGTGTTCCTCGCCTCCTCTATGGTGTTGTTCGAAAATGTCGAGTAGTTTGTATGACCATCGAGGAACTTCTTTACTTATTTCTTTTATTCCATTACTTATTTCTTTTATTCCATTAGATTTTTTTATAATTGTTTGATTGTCGGGATTAGTTATAACTATATTGCATAAAAATTTCAAAATTTTGACTCGATCCTCGGAATCGATATTTCCCTGTTCATCTTCTGTTTCTGTCAATAAAGAAAGTTCTTTTTCTGTTGATAATGATTTGAGTGTATCTATTGTCTGTTCATCTTCTGTTTCTGTCAATAAAGAAAGTTCTTTTTCTGTTGATAATGATTTGAGTGTATCTATTGTCTGTTCATCTTCTGTTTCTGTCAATAAAGAAAGTTCTTTTTCTGTTGATAATGATTTGAGTGTATCTATTGTCTGTTCATCTTCTGTTTCTGTCAATAAAGAAAGTTCTTTTTCTGTTGATAATGATTTGAGTGTATCTATTGTCTGTTCATCTTCTGTTTCTGTCAATAAAGAAAGTTCTTTTTCTGTTGATAATGATTTGAGTGTATCTATTGTCTGTTCATCTTCTGTTTCTGTCAATAAAGAAAGTTCTTTTTCTGTTGATAATGATTTGAGTGTATCTATTGTCTGTTCAAATTCGTAATAATCAGTAGCAAGAAGTATAACATGAATCTTATTTATCCAAAACGGATCCGTGTTTGTTTTTTCACTTAAAGGTGAAAACAATTTTTTGATTCTTCCGCGGTAGGGTCCCTGCAAGAAAGGATCATATATTTTAGGCAAGTATTTTATTTTAGTTTCATTATTAGTTTCATTATTAGTTTCATTATTAGTTTCATTATTTCTTTTAGTTTCATTATTTCTTTTAGTTTCATTATTTCTTTTAGTTTCATTATTAGTTTCATTATTAGTTTCATTATTAGTTTCATTATTTCTTTTAATTTCATTATTTCTTTTAGTTTCATTATTAGTTTCATTATTAGTTTCATTATTAGTTTCATTATTAGTTTCATTATTAGTTTCAGTAGTAGTTTCTTCATTATTAGTTTCATTATTAGTTTCATTATTAGTTTCATTATTAGTTTCTTCATTAGTTTCATAATTAGAAAATCGAGTCCTTTTTTCAAGTATGCCCAGATCAAAAGATTCCTTATATAAATATTCCTTATCTAAATATTCGACTCTCTTTATAAACTCCTTACTTAAATTTATTCTTTTTAGTTCATTGATAAAACTCCAATCAGTATACGATTCGTCAGAAAACAATTCTTCTGGTGTGAAAAAATCTATTTGTTTTTGTACCATTTCTCCAAAAGCTGCTAAACTAGGTGGATATGTAAAAGAGATTTTTTCTTTTCCATCACTTCGACATGTATAAAAAAAATATTGTGACATTTCATTTTTTAGAGCATTGTCAAACCGATTATTTTTTATATATCGCCAAGGTCGATTCCGTTGTTTATAATCAAAAATAAGCGTCACAAGAGGTTTTTCAAACCATAATAATTTTTTATATTCTTTTTTTTCTGATATTATTTCTAACTTCGAATTTTCCTGATTCCCATCCAGATAAGAAGTTTCATAAACTGGGCTATTTTTATAGTCGGTCTCTTTCGAAAAAGGGTAATAAGAAAGATTTTCTTTGGTGGATACCTGTTCCTCCCCCCCTTTGGAAATAGTTTCTATTTCTATGTTTGTTTCTTCCTCCCTTTCCTCCAATTCCTTCAATTCCTCCAATTCCTG
>NW_028322801.1:22500-48893 GCF_047325235.1 Durio zibethinus
CAAATCCTTACGGGCACCCTAATATTCTTGCCGAATTTATAGCCGGACAATTAAAGAATCGAGTTTCATTTCGAAAAGCAATGAAAAAGGCTATTGAATTAACTGAGCAAGCAGATACAAAAGGAATTCAAATACAAATTGCAGGGCGTATCGACGGAAAAGAAATTGCGCGTGTCGAATGGATCCGGGAAGGTAGGGTTCCTCTACAAACGATTGGAGCGAAAATTGAGTATTGCTCCTATAGAGTTCGAACTATCTATGGGGTATTAGGAATCAAAATTTGGATATTTATAGATATTTATAGATGAAGAATAATAAGAATAAGACTCTACTTGTCTTTACGTTCTATTCTGCGATAGAACAAAAAATGACAAATTCTTTCATTTTTTTATGTTCAATAAAAAAATGAGCAGTTCTAAATTCTATATTCTATAAGGTTAAATAAAAATTTGATTGATCATTTGATATAATTGCTATGCTTAGTGTGCGACTCGTTGGGTTTTTAGGCTTAGGATTCAAAAAAAAAAATGGGCGAACCACAGTATAAGTTAATAACTATAGCACTAATAACCAACTCATCGCTTCGGATTATCTGGATCCAAAGAATCAGTCAAGATATGATATATTGGTCATATCATTATAGCAACTGAAATCTTTTTTTTTGCATTAAGTTAAGTAAAAAAAAACCAATCTGATTATGAATATATCTAAATTGTGAAGCAAAATAAAAAAGTATGTGGATAAATAGAAGGATGAGAGAAAGAGAGAAAAAGAAATAGAAATGAAATGATATATGATTCCAATATGTAAGGTCTACGAAGCATCTCATAAAGAGCAATGTAATAGAGCATCAATAGAGATTCATCAATAATTAGATGAATATCTGTTCATCGAAGAAAAAATCAAGAGCCTTAAGTCAATAAAGACTGAGAAGGTTGACTAAAGAACAAATTAACAAATTTTTTTATTAAATATTATTTATTAAATATTAAATTTTTATTTTTATTAAATATTAAATTTTTATTAAATATTAAATTAAGGCTCCATTGGAGAATTCAGACCTAAGCATTAATCGAGAAGCGATGGGGACGACGGAACCCGTGAATGCAGAGGATTCTATTGAAAACGAATCCTAATGATTTATCGGGTAGGATGGCGGAACAAACCAGAGACCACTTCATTTCTTTTTATTCTGTTCTGATTCTGAGAGGTCATGAGTTAACCCGACAACTGAAATAGATATTGAAAGAGTAAATATTCGCCCGCGAAAATTTTATTTTCATTTTAAAAATTTTATTTTCATTTTTTTTTTTTATTTTCATTTTAAAAATTTTATTTTCATTTTATTTGATTGTTAAATTTTTGTCGATCCGAGATGAATATGATAAAAAAAGACAAAACAAAATAAAGATTCGTTATAACATTATAACAAAAACAAGATAAGACATTATCTATAAATAGAATCCATGTTTAATTACTTATATATATATCCAATATATATCCAAACAAGATATACAAATTTATAATAGATCAGATAAAATCTCAAATAGATCAGATAAAATCTCAAAGCAAAGAATCCCAGGATTCAATCTATTATTCAGTAACTACCTATATATCTTAAGAATAAAATAAAATATTTTTTAGTCATTTTTTTCGCGAGGAGCTGGATGAGAAGAAACTCTCATGTCCAGTTCTGTAGTAGAGATGGAATTAATAAACAACCATCAACTATAACCCAAAAAGAACCAGATTTCGTAACCAACATAGAGGAAGAATGAAAGGAATATCTTATCGAGGTAATCGCATTTGTTTCGGTAGATATGCTCTTCAAGCACTTGAACCCGCTTGGATTACATCTAGACAAATAGAAGCGGGGCGCCGCGCAATGACACGAAATGTACGCCGTGGTGGAAAAATATGGGTACGTATATTTCCAGACAAACCAGTTACGGTAAGATCTACAGAAACACGTATGGGTTCGGGGAAAGGATCTCCCGAGTATTGGGTAGCTGTCGTTAAACCGGGCAGAATACTTTATGAAATGAGCGGAGTAGCCGAAAATATAGCAAGAAAGGCTATTTCAATAGCGGCGTCCAAAATGCCTATAAAAACTCAATTCATTATTTCAGGATAGGAATATAGAACCAAAGGAAAGAAGTCTTGGGAATAAAAAAAACAATTGCGGGTTTCCTTTTTTTTTTTTTTTTGACAAACAATATTTCTTTTTTTCTTCGTCCTTTGTTCCATTGAAAGAAGAGATTAAAAAAAATGATTCAACCTCAGACCCATTTGAATGTAGCAGATAACAGCGGGGCCCGAGAATTAATGTGTATTCGAGTCATAGGAGCTAGTAATCGCCGATATGCTCATATTGGTGACGTTATTGTTGCTGTGATCAAGAAAGCAGTACCAAAGGCACCTCTAGAAAGATCAGAAGTGATCAGAGCTGTAATTGTACGTACTTGTAAAGAACTCAAACGCGACAACGGTATGATAATACGATATGATGACAATGCTGCAGTTGTCATTGATCAAAAAGGAAATCCAAAAGGAACTCGAATTTTTGGTGCGATCGCCGGGGAATTGAGACAGTTAAATTTCACTAAAATAGTTTCATTAGCTCCTGAGGTATTATAAGACGAGACCTCAATTCAATATAGTTATAGTATTTAAATTAGAGTATTTAAATGACATAGATTAATTAGTAGATTGTGTCTCACGTATATACCTTTACTAAGTAAAAAAAAAAAAAGAACATGTTGGTTATATCAAAATTCGGGAGCAACAATAATTTTAGTTTACCATGGGTAAGGACACTATTGCTGACATAATAACTTCTATACGAAATGCTGACATGAATAGAAAAGGAACGATTCGAATAGGATCTACTAACATCACTGAAAACATTGTTAAAATACTTTTACGAGAAGGTTTTATCGATAACATAAGGAAACATCGGGAAAGAAACAAATATTTTTTGGTTTTAACCCTACGGCATAGAAGGAATAGGAAAGGACCATATAGAACTATTTTAAATTTACGACGGATCAGTCGACCCGGTCTACGAATCTATTCTAACTATCAACAAATTCCTAGAATTTTAGGCGGGATGGGGATTGTAATTCTTTCTACTTCTCGGGGTATAATGACAGACCGGGAGGCTCGACTAGAAGGAATCGGCGGAGAAATTTTGTGTTATATATGGTAATCTGTCTAACATCCGAATTGTATCCGAATCCGAAACTTTCCATTTGTGAAAAAAAAAAGCACGGGTTGTCTAATAGAACTCCTCCTGCCCTACAGTAGTTGATACGTCAAGGAAGTTTTACCTGGAATAAAAGAACAAAAATGGATTCATGGAGGTTTAATTAGTGAATCACGTCCACTCCAGATTCCTTTAGATAATGAAGATCTGATTCTAGGTTATGTTTCAGGAAGGGTCCGATCGAGTTTTATACGTATACCACCGTGGGATAGAGTCAACAAAAGTGAAGTAAGTGCTTATGATTCAACCAGGGGGCGTATAATTTATAGACTCCGCAACAAGGATTCGAACGATTAGGTAGTTTTTTCAACTTCAAGATTCCTTTCAGGGGGATCCAATTCAAGGTTCAAAAATTTCAAGAAACTTATTTTCTTCCAATAAGTAGATTCGGAAAAATTTAAGGAATAACAACTATGAAAATAAGGGCTTCCGTTCGTAAAATTTGTGAAAAATGTCGACTAATCCGTAGGAGGGGACGAATTGTCGTAATTTGTTCCAACCCGAGACATAAACAGAGACAAGGATAATCTTTCTATTCTAAAAAGAACTCCTTAAAGTTAAAGAAAAGAAACTAATCTTAAAGAAAGCGATGAACAAATAAAAATAGAAGATCTGTTTTGACATGAAATGGATATATCCATATATCTCTGACTTATCCTTATGAAATGATAAAATATGGCAAAACCTATACCAAAAGTTGGTTCACGTAGGAATGGGCGCAGTAGTGCACGGAAAAGTGCACGTAGAATACCAAAAGGAGTTATTCATGTTCAAGCAAGTTTCAACAATACCATTGTTACTATTACAGATGTACGGGGTCAGGTAATTTCTTCTTCCTCCGCCTGGTACTTGTGGATTCAAGGGTCCAAGAAGAGGGACTCCTTTTGCTGCTCAAACCGCAGCGAGAAATGCTATTCGAGCAGTAGTAGACCAAGGTATGCGACGAGTGGAAGTTCTGATAAAAGGTCCTGGTCTCGGAAGAGATGGAGCATTACGAGCTATTCGTAGAAGTGGTATACTATTAAGTTTCGTACGGGATGTAACCCCTATGCCACATAATGGCTGTAGACCTCCTAAAAAAAAACGTGTGTAGAAATAAACACTAAAGAGATTTCAAGAGAAATAAATGATTCAATGATCTGATCAAATAAAATAATATTACTATGGTTCGAGAGAAAGTAAAAGTCTCTACTCGGACACTGCAGTGGAAGTGTGTTGAATCAAGAACAGATAGTAAGCGTCTTTATTATGGACGCTTTATTCTGTCTCCACTTATGAAAGGCCAAGCCGACACAATAGGCATTGCGATGCGAAGAGCTTTGCTTGGAGAAATAGAAGGAACATGTATTACACGTGCAAAATCTGAGAAAATACCACACGAATATTCTACCATAGTAGGTATTCAAGAATCAGTACATGAAATTTTAATGAATTTAAAAGCAATTGTATTGAGAAGTAATTTGTATGGAACTCGTAACGCCTTTATTTGTGCCAAGGGTCCCGGATATGTAACTGCTCAAGACATCATCTTACCGCCTTCTGTGGAAATCGTTGATAATACACAGCATATAGCTAGCCTAACCGAACCAATTGATTTGTGTATTGGATTACAAATCGAGAGAAATAGAGGATACGGTATAAAAACGCCAAAGAACTTTCACGACGGAAGTTATCCTATAGATGCTGTATTCATGCCTGTTCGAAATGCGAATCATAGTATTCATTGTTATGGGAATGATAATGAAAAACAGGAGATACTTTTTCTAGAAATATGGACAAATGGAAGTTTAACTCCTAAAGAAGCACTTCATGAAGCCTCTCGGAATTTGATTGATTTATTTATTCCCTTTCTAGATGCGGAAGAAGAAAACTTACATTTAGAAAACAATCAACACAACGTTACTTTACCTTTTTTTCCTTTTCATGATAGATTAGCTAAACTAAGAAAAAAGAAAAAAGAAATAGCATTGAAATATATTTTTATTGACCAATCAGAATTGCCTCCCAGGATCTATAATTGTCTCAAAAAGTCCAATATACATACATTATTGGACCTTTTGAATAACAGTCAAGAAGACCTTATGAAAATTGAACACTTTCGCATAGAAGATGTAAAACAAATATTGGGCATTCTAGAAAAGAAGTAGAAAAGCATTGCGAAATTGATTTACCAAAATTTTAAATCCATTGGATTTAGGATTTATTTCATTTTTTTTTTTTTTACTTTAGAAAATTAGAAAAAAAAAAAAAAAACGAAAATGGATTTTGAACCTTCAGCACAATCCATATATTGGGACCAGAATTGAATAAATGTATCTAGGGAGAATTCACTTTGACTTTGAAGTGACTACTCCCTAGATACGCACATCATGATATTTTATTTTAAAATTGATTCAATTTAAAAAAGACCTAAAGTTAGGGATTTATCAATCGGTAATGTTGCTCCAATACCCAACCAAAGGGCCACCGCAGTACCAATCAAAAAAACGGTTGTCGCTACTGGACGACGAAATGGATTTTGGAATTTATTAACATTTTCCAAAAAAGGTACTGTTAATAATCCCGCAGGTACTGAAACCATTAAAAGAACACCCAATAACTTGTTAGGTACTGTACGAAGTATTTGAAATACAGGAAAGAAATACCATTCAGGTAATATTTCCAAAGGAGTTGCAAATGGATCCGCGGGTTCACCAATCATTGAAGGTTCTAGAACCGCTAAGCCTACGTTACAAGCAATAGTACCGAGAATTACTACTGGAAAAATATATAAAAGATCATTGGGCCATGCGGGTTCCCCATAATAATTATGACCCATACCTTTAGCTAATTTAGCTCTTAATACAGGATCGTTCAAGTCAGGTTTTTTTGTTATTAGGATAGGTGAATTTTTCTAGATCCATCCCCCGAAGGAACCGGACATGATAATTTTTCATCATCCGGCTCAAGCAAAAATCAATCGAATCAAATGGATACAAACGGATACATATAAAATGAATCTATATGTTATCCACACATATATGAATGATTTCATATGTAAGAAAAAAGTTACCTGATTCCATTTTACGAAGTTGCAACTATACATTCCAAGGAATGCCATTTTTACAGGTAAATGCTCAATACCCAAGTAGGCGTACAAAGTTGATCGTGATCAAGTGCTTTCTGGGTCGTCTTAGGCCTTGCGATTCACCTTTATCCCAAAAATATATCGAGATTTTTTACATACAAAGGATTTACTTGTTACTAATATAGTCTAGCCTTTGCTCTTCTTTAGATCCCTTGTTTCACTCCGATAGTATAATAATAATAAATCGGGTCGATGCAGAAGAAATGAATGTATTTTCATACTATTAAGATAAGAAAGTAAAAAAAAAATAAAAATAAATAAATAAAATCTAATTTGCATTATGCCAAATCACTTATTCTACTGGATCTTACGGAGCCCTGTTCATACACGACATCGTCAGGTCTGATCATAGAAAAGATTCTCTTCAAGCGAACCAGCCTATCCTTTGTATGGGGCTTACACGGTGGTTGGAACAAAGACACATTTGGTTGTGAATTCCAATGTAGCAGATAAAGGCATATTTCTGCATGGCCCAATCAATAGTTCAAGTCACACACTCCCATAATCCATTTTCTCTTCGGGGAATTCCCTTCAACTATTCATGTCATATCAAATAAATAATAGAATATTGTGGAGTTGAAAGGAAATATCCAAATACATGTCTTATTTTTTTTTTTTTTTCAACAATCCATATTTGTAGCAATGAAATACTATTGTTCCTCCCCCAAGTAATAAGATAAATGATTGGCAAGTAATAAGATAAATGATTGGTTACAATATAGCTATGGTCTATATTCTCTATAAAGGACCAGAAATGCCTTGCTTACGTATCATTAGGAAATGCATTAACATAAATACAGCAGTAAGAAGGGGTAATACAAAAGTGTGTAAACTATAAAAACGGGTCAAAGTGGATTGTCCCACACTAGCACTTCCACGCAATAACTCTACCAAAGGCGATCCTATTACCGGAATAGCTTCCGGAACGCCTGTTACGATTTTGACTGCCCAATAACCAATTTGGTCCCAAGGTAAGGAATAACCTGTTACACCAAAAGATGCAGTCAACACAGCCAGAACCACGCCTGTAACCCAAGTCAATTCGCGAGGTTTTTTAAAACCACCAGTGAGATAGACACGAAATACGTGCAGGATCATCATTAAGACCATCATACTTGCCGACCATCGATGAACTGATCGGATTAACCAACCAAAGTTAGCTTCAGTCATTATGTATTGAACAGAAGTAAAAGCCTCAGTAACGGTTGGACGATAGTAAAAAGTCATAGCAAATCCTGTAGCTACTTGTACCAAAAAACAAGTAAGCGTAATTCCTCCTAGACAATAAAATATGTTAACATGAGGAGGAACATATTTACTAGTTATATCATCTGCAATCGCCTGAATCTCGAGGCGTTCTTCGAACCAATCATAGACTTTATTGAGATAGGTAAACCAAGAGGACTCCCCCCCTGAGAACCGTATATGAGAATTTCATCTCGTACAGCTCAAACAAAAACACCCAAATAATAGCTGAAACGGATATGGAATAGAAAGTTTGAAACTTCTTAATCTTTTCATTCAATTTTATCTGAAGACACAAAAGAGTAAAAATCCGAAAGCTCTTTTTTGTAGTTGTAATTATAATGCCAAAAAATCAAGTCGGCGCATTCGTCTTTATGTTGATCAGGCCTCTTGAATCTTCTATTTACCTACTTATTTCTTTTCTTTTTCTTTGCTTTGATTTGTTATTTATATGGAATGTGGCTTTATTCTTGTTTTCTTTATTTTTAATAGGAATTCTCTTGTTAAGACCCTATGAATCAATTGAAACTTCAGATTCATACCAGAACCGCGATGATTCAATAAAACCTTCAAACTAAGTCCAAAGATTCTTTGAGTAAGAATTATTGGATCATCACTTATTCAATGAATAGAATAGATATAATAAATAAAAATACAAAGAAAAGAAAGGTTTGTCCTTTGATCAAAATAAGCATAAACTAAATGAGAGTTTGAAAGAAGAAAAAATTTCTCGATTTATAAATAAAAAACCTCTTTCTTTGAAAATTTTTTTTTTTTTTGAGTCCGGCCGCGAGGTTTGAATATTAAGTATGAATCATAGTTCGAATACTTCGTGATCCATTTCATATATTCCGTGCTCCAGATACTAGAATGGCTATCCGACGGGATAAAACTATCTCGATCAAGAGGACAGACCCATTTTCTGTACTATCAATAGGATCAATTATAACAAGTCACACACTCATATTCCGGAAATACAGAAACAAAAAAAATTTCGCGGTCGAACTACCAAAATAGAATGGGCTAAAAAAAATCCGAGAACTAAAAGTTTCACTTTTTGTATTGAAAAGCGAGGCTTCGTGGTTCTTGTGAATCTAATTCAGCGAAATTCCATCCAGTAAAACGGAAGAATTATAAATCTCCAAAATAATAGATAAGAATATCGAAAATAAAGCCATTGCGACACCCATCAAAGGAGTCGTTCCCCATCCAGGAGCTACTTTACCATATTCCGAATTCAATGGTTTCAAAAAATCCCCTACAACAGTTCGTCTTGGACCAGATCTAGAACTACCCTCAACGGTTTGTGTAGCCATAAATCTTATTTTGTATTCAGTGAGATCTGTTGACTTTGTATATCATTCCGCTGTAAATAAACGATCTTATCATAGATCCATTGTGATCTTGAAATTATATTTATATTTATATTATTTATATTTATATTTATATATATTATTTATATAATTATATAATAATGGAAACAGCAACTTTAGTCGCCATCTCTATATCTGGTTTACTTGTAAGTTTTACTGGGTACGCCTTATATACTGCCTTTGGGCAACCCTCTCAACAATTAAGGGATCCATTCGAGGAACACGGGGACTAATTGAAGTAATGAGCCTCCCAATATAATATTGGGAGGCTCATTACTTCAATTGAGATAATGAAAAATCATTTCATTTTTTTAGTTGGAACTTTAGGCGGTTCTCGAAAAAAGATAGCGAAAAAAATTATCCCTAGAGTAGATACTAAGAGGAATGTATAAACCAATGCTTCCATAAATTCGATCGTGGTTTACAATTATAGCTTCCGTACCTATTTATTTAGAATCATCTCCCGAATAAAATAACGAAAGAACAAGAATCAAAGAAAAGGCAGCGATTTTAATCAAGATTTTTACAGCAGCCTATGTCAAATCACAAACAGAAAATAGAAGCGAAAAATAACAAAGCAATCTTGCATCAGACTACTTGTCTTCTTGTAGTTGGATCTCCAAGTTTTTGGAATGCTCCAAATTCCACTTGAGCATCCAAATCTGGATCAATACCGGCAAAAACATCTCTGAACAGGGTTCTAGCACCATGCCAAATGTGTCCGAAGAAGAAAAGCAAAGCAAACGAAGCATGCCCAAAAGTAAACCAACCCCTTGGACTGCTACGAAAAACACCATCGGATTTCAAAGTAGCACGATCTAATTCAAAAATTTCACCCAATTGAGCACGTCTAGCATATTTTTTCACAGTAGCAGGATCACTATAACTCACTCCATTGAGTTCGCCACCATAGAACTCAACAGTTACACCTACTTGTTCGACACTATACTTCGATTCTGCCCTTCTAAAAGGAACATCCGCTCTAACAATTCCGTCTCCGTCTACCAAAACAACCGGAAATGTTTCAAAAAAAGTAGGCATACGACGTACAAAAAGTTCACGCCCTTCTTTATCTCTAAAGATAGGGTGTCCTAACCACCCAACGGCTATTCCATCCCCGTTGTCCATTGAACCCGCTCTGAATAATCCTCCTTTTGCCGGATTATTGCCAATGTAATCATAAAAAGCTAATTTTTCAGGAATTTTAGACCAAGCTTCTGATAAACTTTGATTTTCGGCTAACCCAGCACTAACCCTTCGATATATTTCTTGCTGGAAGTATCCTTGATCCCATTGATAACGAGTAGGACCAAATAATTCGATGGGGGTAGTTGCTGAACCATACCACATAGTTCCAGTAACAACAAAAGCTGCAAAAAAGACAGCAGCTATACTACTGGAAAGGACGGTTTCAATATTTCCCATACGTAATCCTTTGTATAAACGTTGGGGCGGACGGACACTAAGATGGAATAAGCCCGCTAATATGCCCAATGTCCCTGCTGCAATATGATGAGAGGCTATTCCTCCCGGAACAAAAGGATCAAAACCTTCCACGCCCCACGCTGGATTTACAGGTTGTACCTTTCCGGTTAGTCCATAAGGGTCGGACACCCATATTCCAGGACCATACAATCCTGTTACATGAAATGCGCCAAAGCCAAAGCAAGCCACTCCTGAGAGAAATAAATGAATTCCAAAAATCTTGGGCAAATCCAAAGAGGGTTTTCCTGTGCGCTCATCACAAAAAATTTCTAGATCCCAATATACCCAATGCCAGATAGCTGCCAAGAAGCACAAGCCAGAAAACACAATATGTGCTCCGGCCACACCTTCGTAACTCCAAATACCCGGATTTGTTATAGTCCGCCCCGTAATACTCCAACCGCCCCATGAATTGGTTATTCCTAAACGAGTCATGAAGGGTATAACGAACATACCTTGTCTCCACATTGGATCAAGAACGGGATCGGAGGGATCAAAAACAGCTAATTCATATAGAGCCATTGAACCGGCCCAACCAGCAACCAGAGCTGTATGCATTATATGAACAGAAAGCAAGCGACCGGGATCATTCAATACGACAGTATGAACACGATACCAAGGCAAACCCATGGAAATACCCCTTTATCAAATCAACGAAAAATAGACACTATGTAACTTTATTGCATTGGAATACCTCCCCTTTTCGGTGGATTCTTTCGGAGAAAGGATTAATGTTTGTTCTATTCCATTAGTAATAAGGGAAGAATTCGGCTCAGAAGAAAAAAGAGAAGCAGATCTATTCTATACTCGATAAGTATCAATACGCAATGGGGGTTGATCCTATTTTTTATGAATGAATGCATCCCTATTTGTTCATCATTCAAAGGACCTATTCGTAAGAATTCTCTTTCATTCATTCCGCCTTTCTTTATTTTATGGCCTTAGTCTATCTATGTATAAAATATGATAAAGGCCCATATTATTAAGACCATTATTACATATTATTAAGATAAGACCATTATTACGTATTACATTACGTATTACGCTTCCACAATCAAAGTGAAATATAATATTACATATTATAATATTACATATTATTAAGATAAGACCATTATTACGTATTACATTACGTATTACGCTTCCACAATCAAAGTGAAATATAATATTACATATTATAATATTACATATTATTAAGATAAGACCATTATTACGTATTACATTACGTATTACGCTTCCACAATCAAAGTGAAATATAATATTACATATTATTAAGATAAGACCATTATTACGTATTACATTACGTATTACGCTTCCACAATCAAAGCGAAATATAATTTTACATTCTTTTTACTTTATGCCTGTTGGTATTCCAAAAGTTCCTTTTCAAGTTCCGGGAGATAACGATGCAAGCTGGGTTGACATATAGTGCGACTTGTCAAATATATTGGGTCATATGGGATTCCCCCGTTCTCTCGCCCGATCGAGATATCCCCTGTTTCGCCCCAAAAAGATTGATTGAATTATCAAAAATTTGTAGCGGGAAGTGTAATGAAGTGCAATTAGAGATCCATTTCATGGGGGTGTATCCAGATTAATATTTTCAATTAGAATGATTTATGGTTGGCTTGGTTGGACTGATAAAATGAAGTATCCAGGCTCCGTTTAGAAAAAACCCAATTGGTAATATATTTATGATTACCACCTATATCATAATCATAATTTTTCTTTTTTTTTTTAATTATAAATAAGAGCGATTTCAAACTGTTAATCAATCGAATAATATGGGAAATACGTTGAATATTTGGCGAAAAACATGAAAGAAAAAGGAATTAAATTAAAATAAAAAAAGGAAATGAAATCATAGCAAAAAGACGTGGTATTGGGTCATTTGTCCTATATGTGCAAATAAAAATCGGGCAGATCTTTACTCGGAGTAGAGCATAAACCTAAAAAAATTGAATAAAAAATTGACGAACCCCATTCAGGAACAAGAAAATGACATCGTGATTTGGATTGAATCGCAATGAAAAAAAAATGGATCAATGAAAAGTTTGTGCAATAAGTTTAGCGAATTTTTTCTATATTATAGGAAAACGGGCCAAAACTCATCTTTCTTTAATTTAATTTTAAATTTCATTTTATTTAAAAAATGTAAGAAAAAGCCCCTTCATTAGAAATTAGAAGTTAGAAAGGTCCGACTAGAAAAAACAAAGGATGGCTGGAATCTACACATTGATTTTTTTTCGCAATTTTTGTTGAACCGTATGCATCAAAAGGTGCCTGTACGGCTACTAAGGGATACAATTTTATCCTAATCAACCGAATTTATCGAGAAAGATTGCTTTTTTTGGGCAAAGAGCTTGATATCCAGACCTCGAATCAACTTGCGGGTATTATGATCTATCTCAGTATAGAGAGTAATAGCCGAGACCTGTTTTTTTTTATAAACTCTCCTGGCGGAGGGATAGTATCTGGATTATCTCTTTTTGATACTATGCAAGCAGTGGAACCAGATGTGCATACACTAGCCATGGGATTGACCGCTTCAATCGCAGCTTTTCTCTTGGTCGGAGGAGAAATTACCAAACGCAGAGCATTCCCTCACGCTCGGCGCCAATGAGTTTTTTTTTTTTATTATTGATGGAAAGAAAAAAGAAGACTATGCCTTCGCCATATGAAATATGAATTAGTAAGTAATAATAGCATGGCACTTTGAATTCGATATGAAATTTTTTTTTTATTTCTTTTTTTTTTTTTCAAAAAAAAATATTAGATTATGTATCGAAAGAGTAGTATGAGAGAAGGGGCATTTCCAATTTGATCTTAGCTATCGTGGGCCCATCTCAGGCGTCACAAACTTTTTTTCTTTTCCTACCAGAGGCTATTAACAATATTTATGTTATGAAAGAGTACGAAAAAAAAAAAGACTATTTTTTTTCTTTCTTTTTTTTTTTTCAAAAAAAAAAAGAAACTTTGGGATTGCTGAATCACAGACGAAATAAATATATAAAGCAACGGAGCCATCATAGTATTTTTAAACTTTTCCGAAAAAAAAAGAAAAAGAAGGATGGTAATTGGATTATTTATTAATCTGGGTCTAATAGACTCTATATTTTCTCTTTTTTTCGATGAAAGAAAAAAGAGAATTCCATTGTAAAGCCGTATGCAATTGTAAAGCCGTATGCAATGCGCAAAAAATGCCTGTACGGTTGTTCAATTCTATAGCTATTCTTCTCGCCTCATTATGTGAGTTAGAAGTATGTTATATCATCAGGGTAATGATCCATCAACCTATTAGTATGCTTAAGGATGATGGCTTCAAAGACTGGGTCATGGAAACAGACGAAGTAATGAAAATGCAAGAAGACATCATAGAGGCTTATGTACAAAGAACGGGCCAGCCCCGATGGGTTATAAACAAAGACATGGAAAGAGATAATTTTATGTCAGCAAAAGAAGCCAAAGATCATGGAATTGTGGATCATATAGTGCGTACAGAATCGAGACCTATAGTGAATGAAAAACCTATAGTGAATGAAAAACCTATAGTGAATGAAAAACCTATAGTGAATGAAAAACCTATAGTGAATAACAAACCTATAGTGAATGAAAAACCTATAGTGAATGAAAAACCTATAGTGAATGAAAAACCTATAGTGAATGAAAAACCTATAGTGAATAACAAACCTATAGTGAATAACAAACCTATAGTGAATAACAAACCTATAGTGAATAAAAAATGGAGACTAGTTAACGACAATGGCAATGGAAGACCACCATTTGACGACAATGGCAATGGAAGACCACCATTTGACGACAATGGCAATGGAAGACCACCATTTGACGACAATGGCAATGGAAGACCACCATTTGACGACAATGGCAATGGAAGACCACCATTTGACGACAATGGCAATGGAAGACCACCATTTGACGACAATGGCAATGGAAGACCACCATTTGACGACAATGGCAATGGAAGACCACCATTTGACGACAATGGCAATGGAAGACCACCATTTGACGACAATGGAACACCATTTAATTTTGATTTAGATTGATTTAATCCCTCTTATTCCTTTCCTTCTTTTTCTCTTTAATAGATTAATATTTTATTAATCTATTAAAGAGAAAAAGAAGTAATTCATAATCATCTGGTTAGGATCGATCTAAACCAGTCTATTATGTATATGATTGTATATGATTCAGCATGCCAACTATTAAACAACTTATTAGAAATGCAAGACAGCCAATTAGAAATGTCACGAAAGCCCCTGCTCTTCGGGGATGTCCTCAGCGCCGAGGAAGATGTACTAGGGTGTATGTGCGACTTGTTCAGATCATGGGCTGAGAAAAAGGAAACAATTTTTCAGTATCAACGATCAGTACCAGTGAATAGAATGGGGTTCTTCCGTTCACTATCTAAAAAAGATAGATCTACCATATCCTTCTATTGTGTATGAAATTTATGGTTTCCATTGGCGCAAATCCAATCTTGGAATTTTTTAAAAATTCCCCATTGGTAGCAAATGCTTATCCATTAAGCGGGGAAAATCCTATTTAAAAAGCAAAAAGATTATGCTTCGACTCTTGCAAAGAACGGACTAACAGGGTCAGCTACCCAATTAATCCTCCTAATTACATACCGTTACTGTATAAGATAGATCTCGTTGTGAAAGATCTATTACTGAAAAATTTATGAGTAGAGCCGAAGAGTGTGAACTGTACAAGTTACCAATTAAATGTTAAATGAAGGAATGAGCTCCGGTGTATAGAGGGGACCTCACCGTTTAAGAAGTAACCATAGAAACGATGGAACCCACTATTTATTTATCCATTTCTATTTACTCCTTTATTTTAGTTAATATGCTTTTTTTGATACCTAGTATCAATACAATTTCTTATTTCAAGGCGAAATGAAATGCCTAGAAAAAAGGAAAAATCGTGGGCGGGACGGTTATAGTAGCAAAAGCCATTGGAATTTTTATTTTATACATTGGAAGAATCCGTTTTGTTATTAATAGACTAGAAAAGAATAACTGAAAGAAAGAATTAGTTATTCATCAAAATTTCTTTTATTCAATGACCAGAATGAAAGAGGGATATATAGCTCGGAGACAAAGAGTAAGAGCTTTGGTTTCGGCTGATCGGGATAGAGATAGGAAAAAAAGATATTTTCGTCGTTTGTGGATCACTCGAATAAATGCAGGAATTCGAGGAATGGGGGTATCCTATAATTATAGTAGATTAATAAAAAATCGGTACAAGAAACAGTTGCTTCTTAATCGTAAAATACTTGCACAAATAGCTATCTCAAATAGGAATTGTCTTTATATGATTTCCAACGAGATTATAAAATAAGGAGATCGGAAGGAATCCACCGAAATGCTTTAAATGAAATGGGGTTCCCTCGAGAATGAACTCGAGGGAGGTAGAGTAGAAATTAATATGATAAAAAAATTCTGATAAGGTCATCAAAACAAGAAAACAAGATGAGCGAAGACGCTCAATAAAAAAAAAAAAAATTTATTTTTCTTCCCCAACCCGATTCGATTCTTTTATTTATTTCTTTTTTCTTACGACACGACAATTTTGATTATCAGATTTTTTGAATAAAGCATCAGTCTACGTTTGATAATTTTGAGTCAATTGAAGGGTAAGCCTATTTATTTCTGGTTCTAAGAGCAGTAGTTCTAGCGGTCGACTCTCTTCTTTCAAATCGTTTCTCATTTCTGGTTCTAGTTCTAGCGGTCGACTCCCTTCTTTCAAATCGTTTCTCATTATTAATAAAGGGTAACGAAGATAAAATACGAGCTTGTTTTATAGCAATAGTAATTAATCGTTGTTGTTTTAAAGTCAATCTATTTACTCGCCTAGATAAGATTTTTCCTTGTTCACTAATAAATCGACTAATTAAACTCATGTTTCTATAATCAATTCGATCCCCCGATTGGATCGGGGGCAAACGCCTACGAAAAGATCGCTTGTATTTATCCATCATTTCTTTATTCCTTATTTCTAAAAATAATCCTATCCTATCCTTTTCTAAAATCCTATTTTGATCGGATCAAATTCAAATTATAGAATTAATAGAATAAATACGATTTGCTTTGTTTTTTTTATTATTGTATTATTTATTTATTATTTATTTCTTATTTATTTGTTTATTTTATTAGTTTATTTTAATTATTTATTTATTATTTATTTGTTTATTTTATTAGTTTATTTTATTATTATATTATTTATAGATATTTATTTAAATATAATTTCATATTTTAATATATTTAATATATAAATATAATTTCATATTTTAATATATTTAATATATAAATATAATTTCATATTTTAATATATTTAATATATAAATATAATTTCATATTTTAATATATTTAATATATAAATATAATTTCATATTTTAATATATTTAATATATAAAATATAAATATAATTTAATATTTTAATATATTTAATATATAAATATAATTTAAATAAATATCTATAACTGTGATAATACATAAATAATAAATAAATATAATTTATAAATATATATAAATATAATTTCATATTTTAATATATTTAATATATAAAATATAAATATAATTTAATATTTTAATATATTTAATATATAAATATAATTTAAATAAATATCTATAACTGTGATAATACATAAATAATAAATAAATATAATTTATAAATATATATAGAACCGACACGAAAATAATAAATAATTAATAAAATAAGAAATAAATAATGAAATATAGTAATAAATACAAAATATAGTAATAACTAAAAAATATAGTAATGAATAAATCATACAATATAATAAATAATACAATATTAACAATATTAAAATTAACAACAATATTAAAATTAACAATATTAAAATAATCATTATGCACGAATAGAAAATAAAAAAAAAAATAGTTAGTGATATTAAAAATCTAATTCCTAATCAATGAAAATCCAACTCCTAATCATTCGAAGACTGTAAACTAAAAATCATTCGAAGACGGTAAACTAAAAAAATAAATAATTGACTCGAGAATAAAGAAAAAAATTATTAAAAAAATAAGAACTAAATAAAAAATAGAATAAAAAAAAATAAAAGAATATTGATACAATCATATACCAGGTTAAAAAGGTTAAAAATTTATTAACGTGCATATCGAATAATTTAAAACTAAAAACTTCACTTTAAAAAGAAAGCGTGGAATAGACAAGGAAATACAAATATAGACTAATATATAAATAAAATATTTGTTATATATTAGTTATATATTATATCTAACTAATTATATACTTAATATTACTTAATATATTATATAATATATATTATTATACCTGAATACCTAATGTCCTATTTTCTCATACTAAATACCTAATGTTACCTAAATACCTAATGTCCTATTTTCTCATATTCTCGGGAAGGGTTGACATACGAGTACTTGATTCGATTTATTTCTTTATCTCCCCGTGAATTGTATGTTTGTAACAATAGGAACAGAATTTCTTCAATTCCAATCGACTAGGCGTATTGTGTCGATTTTTTTGAGTAATATACCTGGAAATGCCCGTTGATTCCTTATTAACGACGTTTCGAACACAACTGGTACATTCCAAAATAATCGTTACTCGGACATCTTTACTCTTGGCCATGAACCCCCTTTGAGTTTTTAATTCACCCAACTCTTCTATTTTCCGATCAAAAGTGAAGAAGAAAGGAATGAAAATAAATAAATAAAAGTTGCTAACTCAAAACCAAATCCTGAAAGATTTCGTTGCAATCAATTGCAATCAATATAGTAAATCAATATGTATTATACTAATAGTAAATAAGTAATACAATGATTTCTAACTCGATTTAGAATCACAGTACGGTATTTTCTTTAAGTATCTTGTAGGATACTGTTGTTCCAGCCACATTTCTCTTTTCGCTCTACTAGTAATTTAATTGGAGCTTGAACCCAAGTTTTGTTGAGGTTCAATCCACTTTTTTCGTTCTACCTTCCTTATTTATTTTATATAATTCTTATATAATTAGAATTCTAAAAAAACTAAATAGAATTATTTCTTATATAATTAGAATTCATTTCTTATATAATTATAATTCTAAAAACAACTAAAGTCAAGGGGGGGCGAGAGATTAGTCACAGATATTTGATTGTATATCGATCTAATCTTTTTCACCCCGTCCCGCGACAATAACTAGAATTAAAAAAAAGGGAATGTTAACGCATCCGGGAAGAAACGATTGATCTCTATCAATAAACCCGCTAAAGAACCGAACCAGAGAGTACTTAGTACCGGTGCTACGGAAAGATATGTTTTTAGATCTCGCATTTAAAATCCTCCTTCTTTATCGTATTACATACATTATGGTAATACATATATAATCACATGTATGTGTGGTTAAAGACCACTTGTATTTGTATATTTGTACCCGGAATTCCTAATTCAAAATTAAAATTTAAATGTACAATGATTCGATAGATAAGATTTTCCTTTTCTTAAAACAGCAAAATAGGTCCCTTTCTGCCTGAGAATTCCCGCCAAAAAGATTCATTTATTATTCATTATATGGTTGTTATATGATATGAGACCAAAAAGAGGAAATGGAAAGATAATTTTTGTATATCAATAGATGAAATAAGGGTGTGGAAAACAAGACAGGGATTCTCTACAATAACATCGTAGGCCAATTGAAAGGGATGTAGCGCAGCTTGGTAGCGCGTTTGTTTTGGGTACAAAATGTCACGGGTTCAAATCCTGTCATCCCTACCTATTACTTCTCCTTTGAGCAGTAAGGAGGGAGCCATTTTAGTTTTAGATTGATTAAAATTAAGCATACATAATCTATCATTTTCTCATATTATATATGATATATGATAGTATAGGTGTGCACGATGTATTGGGGTTATAAAATAAAAGAATCCTCTTTTTTACAGTCTTATTTATTATGATAAGAAAGCGCTCTTAGTTCAGTTCGGTAGAACGTGGGTCTCCAAAACCCAATGTCGTAGGTTCAAATCCTACAGAGCGTGATTCCGCTCTTGTTAAGTCGAAAATTACACCGAACTGAAAAAAAAAAAAAAAAAAAAAAAATTGAACAGCAATTCGAATTTGACCTCCTTGAATTAAATTAATTAAATTAAAATTAAAGGGGTCAGTCAAAAAAAGAGATGTTAATTAATCAAAGGTCCAACTGATCACCACGTATGTATTGTAAATATGCGGTTACGAATAATCCAGCCAAAGTAATAGGAATTAGACCTAAGACGATTCCAAATAGAAAAACTTCAATCATTTCAATTTATTTGAAAGGAGAAAAAGAAAGGTAATATCTATCCCTAAATATTAATCTCTATTGCCCATGAATATCAATAACTAATAATTGATAATTAACACGGTAAGGAACTATAGAATATATGGAATAGGACAGAAAACTTTGTTTTTATTAATTGTTCGTTCATTCAATTAATTTTCAAATAAGTCGTATCTTACTCAGACCAATAAATAGAGCTGAGGTTATAGTTAAAGCCGCTAGTAAAAAACCGAAATAACTAGTTAGAGTAGGCATGAAGGAGCTAAATGAAATATGTTCTTTTTATACATATGTTTATAAAGCACTTACCTAAGTTTCAATTTTTAAAAGAGACGGGGATAAGCAAAAATACCAATTGAAAGAATAAGTTCAATTGAAATTTTTTGATTCATCAATCATTCTAAACGGTATTCACAAAAATAGAGCGGCAGGACAAGAGTAGAAAAGAAAAAGAAATAGATTCATCATCTTTGTAGTTAGGTCAAGAAAAAACCTTTGGATCTAATACAAGAATACAAGAAAGGCCGCCTCACAAATATTGATTAGTAGAATTTTTTTTTTATTCCTTGCTCTTTTTTTTATCTATATCTAATACTATCGACTACTCTTACTTGTTACTAGACGACTAAGCAATTCCTTAAAATAAAAAAAGGAGGGCTTACAACAAAAAACAAAACCTCTTATGCAATTACGAAAAAAAGTCAATTTTTAGATTTCGCATCTAATTGACTTGCGGAAATATGATAATTTCCTTCATGAATTATTATAAACTTGTTGGATTCACGGGTTACCTGATCTTCCGTTTCTAGCCCCAAACCAATAATAGAATCCCCTATATTATATTCCAGGAATTTGAGGAATTTTCTATCGCATGATACGTGGTTATACATCGACAAGCAAGAAGAAGAAAGAAATTATCTAGCACTTCATGTCGATATACTGTTTGAAATTGCGTTGCTGTGTCAGAAGAAGGATAGCTATACTGATTCGGTATACTCTAAAAATACCTTTGGTACAATATTGACGATCTCACAAAGATTGAATTTCAGTGAATTTCCGTTTACTGATCTCATCTTTTACGGAATCGATCCCCTACAAGAATATGCGGAGCTCAGCATGTCTGGAAGCACAGGAGAACGTTCTTTTGCTGATATTATTACCAGTATTCGATACTGGATCATTCATAGTATTACTATACCTTCCCTATTCATTGCGGGTTGGTTATTCGTCAGCACAGGTTTAGCTTATGATGTGTTTGGAAGCCCTCGTCCAAACGAGTATTTTACAGAGAGCCGACAAGGAATTCCATTAATAACCGGCCGTTTTGATTCTTTGGAACAACTCGATGAATTTAGTAGATCTTTTTAGGAGGACCCAATGACCATAGATCGAACCTATCCAATTTTTACAGTGCGATGGTTGGCTGTTCACGGACTAGCTGTACCTACCGTTTCTTTTTTGGGGTCAATATCAGCAATGCAGTTCATCCAACGATAAACCTAATCCGAATTAATTATAGAGCTATGACACAATCAAACCCGAACGAACAAAATGTTGAATTGAATCGTACCAGTCTCTACTGGGGGTTATTACTCATTTTTGTACTTGCTGTTTTATTTTCCAATTATTTCTTCAATTAAGAAAAAAAGAGTAGTAGAATACTAAATAATAGTAGGAATTCTCTTATCCCATTCGGAAGGATTGCATCTCATAATTATCTATGACTGTTTATGTCTTTAGCATGACCACTTGATGAAATGTGGAGGGAAGCGGGATAAATGGCCGATACTACTGGAAGGATTCCTCTTTGGATAATAGGTACGGTAACTGGTATTCCTGTGATCGGTTTAATAGGTATTTTCTTTTATGGTTCATATTCTGGATTGGGTTCGTCCCTGTAATATGTAATAATGGGATGAACTAAGTTATAGGCATGAAAGTGTAAGAACTCAACGGGGCCCGCCTCCTCTTTCTTTGTCTGATTCGCGAGGAGGGGTCCCGTTGAATTCTTAATGATCATAATATTTTGTTCGTATAAATATAAATGACAACAAATAGATCACTTTTTCCGATGATGTTTTTGAAAAATGAACTCGATTAATTGATTCATAGCATCTGTTCTTCGATAGTATCTATCGATACTTTCAAGGTTAGAAGAAAAAAAGGAATCACTCAATTTCCTTTTCCTGGATGACACAATCACAATATATATTTAATTTTAATATTTAATTTTTTTTAATATTTAATTTTAATATTTTAATATTTAATTTTAATATTTCTTTTTTTTTTCTGTCGACCAGATATCAAGCAAACCCTTTCTAGACTAGTCTAACCTTACTCTATTTATTTTAGTATTTCATCAAAGTTTGAAATTTTTTTATAAGTTCATCGCCTTGCTTCTATTTTATATTTATAAAAAAAAGGATTCCTTCTCTTTTTTTTGGTTGTCCATTACTTATTATATTATATTATACTTATTTATACTTATACTTATTTTATACTTATTTATACTTATTTTATACTTATTATATTATCCTTATTACTTATTCGATTACTTTATTACTTATTCTATTATCTATTATAATCTATTATCTATTATAAGTAAATCTAAAAAAATAAAGGGTTCTGAAAAATCTGGAAAAATATAAACTAAGAATAGAAATCTTTGACGAATGGGATCCGGAATTGTTATTATTTCGACACAAGAAAAGGAATTTTACACATCCTTTTCTTGTGCCGAAGGCTAGGAAGACGAAGAATACTCCCTGTAATTATTTGTTCCCCTCATTTATCCTTCCTTTCTATTCTCCGCTTACTTATCTTATGTTTAGTATCTAATCAAATTGAATTTAGAAAACAAAACCCATTCTGTGACATTTCAATCTGACAATAGGGATATAATTACACCCCTCCCATTTAGATTGAAAAAAGAAAAGAAGGGGTAAAGACAAATAGTCTTCTTCACAATATACAGATTTTGAATGCGGTAAAAGTAATTCCTAGAGAAAGAATATAAACAAGCAAAAGACTTTTCATACTTTTTTCATCATACCTAACCTAATTGCCAGGAAGAATTTGTTCTTTTTTACAAATTTGATGTTGATAAATCCACGGATCTAGAAATTCATTTCGGACACTTGAACCTTTTCAAATTGTTTCTTTTTAAGAACCAAAAAGATTTGTGCAAAAACAATAGATGCCAAGAAGAACAAAAGGCCTTGGACACGTAGTGGATCTTGAAGTACTATTTCTGCATCCCCCTGACCAAATCCACCCACATTAGGATTACTTGTTAATGGTTGATCAAGTTTGATAGATTCACCCTCTGAAACAAGAAGTTCTGGTCCTGGGGGGATAATATCAACCACTTGATGTCCATCCAATGCATCCGTTATGGTTATTTCGTACCCCCCTTTTTCTTTTCGTATGATTTTGCTTACTATACCTGTTGCCGTAGCATTATAAATTGTATTGTTACTTTTGTTCCCGTCGGGATAAATCTGACCCCTTCCCCTATTTCCGCCTACGTATATGGGATATTTTAAGAAATGAACATCCTTATTACTAGCAGGGTCTGGGGAAAGAATAGGAAAGGTGATTTCACTATATTTTTGACCAGGAACAGGACCTATCACAAGAATATTTTTCTGAGTGGGGCGGTAGTTCTGAAAAGACAGATTGCCTATCTTTTCTTTCATCTCGGGCGAAATACGATCAGGTGGGGCTAACTCAAACCCCTCCGGTAAAATAAGAACAGCACCCACATTCAAAGCCCCTTTCTTACCATTAGCAAGAACTTGTTTCAGTTGCATATCATAAGGAATTCTAACAACCGCTTCAAATACAGTATCAGGAAGTACCGCTTGTGGAACCTCAATATCCACGGGTTTATTAGCTAAATGGCAATTGGCACATACAATACGCCCAGTTGCTTCTCGTGGATTTTCATACCCCTGCTGCGCAAAAATGGGATATGCATTTGAAATGGATGCCCCGGTTATTATATAGATCATGAGCGATACGGAAATGGATCGAGTAATCTCCTCCTTTATCCAAGAAAAAGTATTTCTAGTTTGCATGGTACAATCATTGATCCCGAAAATTTCTACAATAAAATTAGGTAGGTCACTAGTATAGTTCCCTATCCACGATTCTGCTATTTACTTTTACTGAAAAAAAAAAAAATTTACTGAAATAGAGGAGGAATTGTATTCCCCTGATGGGTAGAAAGAGTAAAGTAAGTACGACTTTGCATTCTTTGCTTATATACAAAGTAAGAAAGATTCTAATTGAATCCGTGAATCATTTTTCAGTCAGTCAGTGAATGATAAATAACTACAAGTGACGGCGATACATGATTTAAATAACGAAAGATCGAATATTTAAAAATTGTATCTAGAATGACTGGAAGGGTACAAGCAAGAACAGATATAATTTGATCATTATGAGCAAATCCAAAATCTTTGTAGATATAGCCAATCATTAGTTCCCAACCGTGGTGCGAATGGAATCCGACACAGAACTCAGTTAATAAAAGAATAGAAAAAGCTTTTATTGTGTCGCTTAAATTATATAGGAATTCTTGAACCCAAGAGTTAAGAATAACAAGTTCTTCATTACCCAAAATAGAATAACCACTTAGAATAACGAAACAGATTAGATTTGTCGAGAAGTGCAAAATCGTATGGATACGATCCTCATTGTGCATCTTGATCAATTGGATCGTTTCTTTGTGGATTCCTATACGAAGTTTTTGTAGATGTGTTTCCGGGTATTCTTTTATCATTTCGTCCAACAGGAGGAGTTCCTCTACTTCTATGAATTGTTCTAGAATACTTTTTTCTTGAATATCATTCAAAAAAGTTTCGGATTGCCTAGTATTCCACCAATTAGTAATCCAAGATTTCAGACTTTTATTAAATGAGAGAGAGATCCACCAGGGCAAAAATACTATAGATGCAAAATATAGAAGGGGAGTGAATGCTTTCTTTTTTGCCATTTTTTCATCTGTGAATTGTTAATGAACCCACCTCATTCGTTGACTTTATGTGATCTAATCTTTCTATCAAGCATGACTTTCATTATATTATAAATTATAAGATAAATTATAAGGTAGGGGCCCATGAATCTATTCTCTGTTTTTTTTTTTTTTGATTCAGTGCTTAGTCCTTGAATCTAAAAAGAGTACAGAAATAGAAAATAAGAATCCACTTTGAATTCGAATGTTCGAATGAAATATATATATATATTATTGTTTCCAGATATCTCAATTGATCAAATTCGAAGCAATTGCCCTCTTTCGATAACTGCCCGAAAGAACCGCTTCAAATAATAAAGATTATTCTATTCAGATTTTGAGACGAAGGAGCTCCCTGTCTATATCAAGATATCAATCAAATATGTCGAAAAATTTTCGCGGGTTATCTAGACTGTATATAGTCTAGAGTCCGGGAATAATTGAAAAAAAAAAAATTATGAAAAATATTATGATGATCAAAAATGAGTGACAAAAAAAGACAGAAAAGTTATCATTACATTTATCATTATGTTATAAGAAAGAAATCTACTTGTTTAGTTCTTAAGGAGCACAAAAGAAAGGATAAAAGGGGAGGGGCTGATTGACAAAAGGAAAGTAGAGAAAATTTACAAGATATAATCTATCTGTATCTAACGTATCAACTCCAAATATTGAAAATAAAAAGTTAAATATTTCGAAATACTTTGATATATGAGATGAATCCATTATTTCGATTTCTTGCTTGTTTTGTTACTGAATTAAGTTGAGTGGTTTTACATTTACAGACGCATAAAAAACAATTTTTGTGGACAAAAAAAAAAAAACAGTTTTGTTTTATGTTATGACTCTTCCGTATACGTCTTCTTTGGTTCGAGTGGGCATTCTTAAGAAACTTCAGTTTAGTTCTGCTATAGAAAAAAGAGGCTTCTTGTCTTGAGTTTTTTCCTCCTGCCGAGAAAGCATTTATTCTGCAATTCATTTCAAAAGACTTCAATCGGTACACGCAAAAAATAGGCCAATTCAGCAGCTTTTTGCTCAATTTCTCGTGGAGTCAAATTCTCATCAGTACGAGTCAAGGGAACGGCCCCCTGGCCTCTGATTTCCATATAAAGGACACGCCGAGCATAAATACCCTCTTTAACTTCTATTCTGATGGACTGAATATCTTTCATAAGGAATCGTAGAAAGATGCGACGATTTTTTCCAGGAAAACCCCAACGAAAAATACATACTATTCCCTCTTTTCTATCGAATCGATCATAACCACTACCTACATTCCAAAAAATCGTGCACCACAAATAGGAACTAATAAAGAGACCCGCGATCCCATAGAAAGACATCACGATTCCTTGTGGAAAAAAAACTATTTGCTGAGACGGAAATAAAGATATCAAATTCCTACCAAGATAACTAGAAGTTCCAACTAATAAAAACCCTAATGAACCAAAAAAAAGAATAAAGGCCCAGCAGAAATTGCTTGTTTTTCGAGACCCCACTATAAATTCTATCCATATAGATTCTGATCGCCAACTCATACATACTAGATCCAGTTGCATTTT
>NW_028322802.1:0-15000 GCF_047325235.1 Durio zibethinus
TAATCTATTAAAGAGAAAAAGAAGGAAAGGAATAAGAGGGATTAAATCAATCTAAATCAAAATTAAATGGTGTTCCATTGTCGTCAAATGGTGGTCTTCCATTGCCATTGTCGTCAAATGGTGGTCTTCCATTGCCATTGTCGTCAAATGGTGGTCTTCCATTGCCATTGTCGTCAAATGGTGGTCTTCCATTGCCATTGTCGTCAAATGGTGGTCTTCCATTGCCATTGTCGTCAAATGGTGGTCTTCCATTGCCATTGTCGTCAAATGGTGGTCTTCCATTGCCATTGTCGTCAAATGGTGGTCTTCCATTGCCATTGTCGTCAAATGGTGGTCTTCCATTGCCATTGTCGTTAACTAGTCTCCATTTTTTATTCACTATAGGTTTGTTATTCACTATAGGTTTGTTATTCACTATAGGTTTGTTATTCACTATAGGTTTTTCATTCACTATAGGTTTTTCATTCACTATAGGTTTTTCATTCACTATAGGTTTTTCATTCACTATAGGTTTGTTATTCACTATAGGTTTTTCATTCACTATAGGTTTTTCATTCACTATAGGTTTTTCATTCACTATAGGTTTTTCATTCACTATAGGTCTCGATTCTGTACGCACTATATGATCCACAATTCCATGATCTTTGGCTTCTTTTGCTGACATAAAATTATCTCTTTCCATGTCTTTGTTTATAACCCATCGGGGCTGGCCCGTTCTTTGTACATAAGCCTCTATGATGTCTTCTTGCATTTTCATTACTTCGTCTGTTTCCATGACCCAGTCTTTGAAGCCATCATCCTTAAGCATACTAATAGGTTGATGGATCATTACCCTGATGATATAACATACTTCTAACTCACATAATGAGGCGAGAAGAATAGCTATAGAATTGAACAACCGTACAGGCATTTTTTGCGCATTGCATACGGCTTTACAATTGCATACGGCTTTACAATGGAATTCTCTTTTTTCTTTCATCGAAAAAAAGAGAAAATATAGAGTCTATTAGACCCAGATTAATAAATAATCCAATTACCATCCTTCTTTTTCTTTTTTTTTCGGAAAAGTTTAAAAATACTATGATGGCTCCGTTGCTTTATATATTTATTTCGTCTGTGATTCAGCAATCCCAAAGTTTCTTTTTTTTTTTGAAAAAAAAAAAAGAAAGAAAAAAAATAGTCTTTTTTTTTTTCGTACTCTTTCATAACATAAATATTGTTAATAGCCTCTGGTAGGAAAAGAAAAAAAGTTTGTGACGCCTGAGATGGGCCCACGATAGCTAAGATCAAATTGGAAATGCCCCTTCTCTCATACTACTCTTTCGATACATAATCTAATATTTTTTTTTGAAAAAAAAAAAAAGAAATAAAAAAAAAATTTCATATCGAATTCAAAGTGCCATGCTATTATTACTTACTAATTCATATTTCATATGGCGAAGGCATAGTCTTCTTTTTTCTTTCCATCAATAATAAAAAAAAAAAACTCATTGGCGCCGAGCGTGAGGGAATGCTCTGCGTTTGGTAATTTCTCCTCCGACCAAGAGAAAAGCTGCGATTGAAGCGGTCAATCCCATGGCTAGTGTATGCACATCTGGTTCCACTGCTTGCATAGTATCAAAAAGAGATAATCCAGATACTATCCCTCCGCCAGGAGAGTTTATAAAAAAAAACAGGTCTCGGCTATTACTCTCTATACTGAGATAGATCATAATACCCGCAAGTTGATTCGAGGTCTGGATATCAAGCTCTTTGCCCAAAAAAAGCAATCTTTCTCGATAAATTCGGTTGATTAGGATAAAATTGTATCCCTTAGTAGCCGTACAGGCACCTTTTGATGCATACGGTTCAACAAAAATTGCGAAAAAAAATCAATGTGTAGATTCCAGCCATCCTTTGTTTTTTCTAGTCGGACCTTTCTAACTTCTAATTTCTAATGAAGGGGCTTTTTCTTACATTTTTTAAATAAAATGAAATTTAAAATTAAATTAAAGAAAGATGAGTTTTGGCCCGTTTTCCTATAATATAGAAAAAATTCGCTAAACTTATTGCACAAACTTTTCATTGATCCATTTTTTTTTCATTGCGATTCAATCCAAATCACGATGTCATTTTCTTGTTCCTGAATGGGGTTCGTCAATTTTTTATTCAATTTTTTTAGGTTTATGCTCTACTCCGAGTAAAGATCTGCCCGATTTTTATTTGCACATATAGGACAAATGACCCAATACCACGTCTTTTTGCTATGATTTCATTTCCTTTTTTTATTTTAATTTAATTCCTTTTTCTTTCATGTTTTTCGCCAAATATTCAACGTATTTCCCATATTATTCGATTGATTAACAGTTTGAAATCGCTCTTATTTATAATTAAAAAAAAAAAGAAAAATTATGATTATGATATAGGTGGTAATCATAAATATATTACCAATTGGGTTTTTTCTAAACGGAGCCTGGATACTTCATTTTATCAGTCCAACCAAGCCAACCATAAATCATTCTAATTGAAAATATTAATCTGGATACACCCCCATGAAATGGATCTCTAATTGCACTTCATTACACTTCCCGCTACAAATTTTTGATAATTCAATCAATCTTTTTGGGGCGAAACAGGGGATATCTCGATCGGGCGAGAGAACGGGGGAATCCCATATGACCCAATATATTTGACAAGTCGCACTATATGTCAACCCAGCTTGCATCGTTATCTCCCGGAACTTGAAAAGGAACTTTTGGAATACCAACAGGCATAAAGTAAAAAGAATGTAAAATTATATTTCGCTTTGATTGTGGAAGCGTAATACGTAATGTAATACGTAATAATGGTCTTATCTTAATAATATGTAATATTATATTTCACTTTGATTGTGGAAGCGTAATACGTAATGTAATACGTAATAATGGTCTTATCTTAATAATATGTAATATTATAATATGTAATATTATATTTCACTTTGATTGTGGAAGCGTAATACGTAATGTAATACGTAATAATGGTCTTATCTTAATAATATGTAATATTATAATATGTAATATTATATTTCACTTTGATTGTGGAAGCGTAATACGTAATGTAATACGTAATAATGGTCTTATCTTAATAATATGTAATAATGGTCTTAATAATATGGGCCTTTATCATATTTTATACATAGATAGACTAAGGCCATAAAATAAAGAAAGGCGGAATGAATGAAAGAGAATTCTTACGAATAGGTCCTTTGAATGATGAACAAATAGGGATGCATTCATTCATAAAAAATAGGATCAACCCCCATTGCGTATTGATACTTATCGAGTATAGAATAGATCTGCTTCTCTTTTTTCTTCTGAGCCGAATTCTTCCCTTATTACTAATGGAATAGAACAAACATTAATCCTTTCTCCGAAAGAATCCACCGAAAAGGGGAGGTATTCCAATGCAATAAAGTTACATAGTGTCTATTTTTCGTTGATTTGATAAAGGGGTATTTCCATGGGTTTGCCTTGGTATCGTGTTCATACTGTCGTATTGAATGATCCCGGTCGCTTGCTTTCTGTTCATATAATGCATACAGCTCTGGTTGCTGGTTGGGCCGGTTCAATGGCTCTATATGAATTAGCTGTTTTTGATCCCTCCGATCCCGTTCTTGATCCAATGTGGAGACAAGGTATGTTCGTTATACCCTTCATGACTCGTTTAGGAATAACCAATTCATGGGGCGGTTGGAGTATTACGGGGCGGACTATAACAAATCCGGGTATTTGGAGTTACGAAGGTGTGGCCGGAGCACATATTGTGTTTTCTGGCTTGTGCTTCTTGGCAGCTATCTGGCATTGGGTATATTGGGATCTAGAAATTTTTTGTGATGAGCGCACAGGAAAACCCTCTTTGGATTTGCCCAAGATTTTTGGAATTCATTTATTTCTCTCAGGAGTGGCTTGCTTTGGCTTTGGCGCATTTCATGTAACAGGATTGTATGGTCCTGGAATATGGGTGTCCGACCCTTATGGACTAACCGGAAAGGTACAACCTGTAAATCCAGCGTGGGGCGTGGAAGGTTTTGATCCTTTTGTTCCGGGAGGAATAGCCTCTCATCATATTGCAGCAGGGACATTGGGCATATTAGCGGGCTTATTCCATCTTAGTGTCCGTCCGCCCCAACGTTTATACAAAGGATTACGTATGGGAAATATTGAAACCGTCCTTTCCAGTAGTATAGCTGCTGTCTTTTTTGCAGCTTTTGTTGTTACTGGAACTATGTGGTATGGTTCAGCAACTACCCCCATCGAATTATTTGGTCCTACTCGTTATCAATGGGATCAAGGATACTTCCAGCAAGAAATATATCGAAGGGTTAGTGCTGGGTTAGCCGAAAATCAAAGTTTATCAGAAGCTTGGTCTAAAATTCCTGAAAAATTAGCTTTTTATGATTACATTGGCAATAATCCGGCAAAAGGAGGATTATTCAGAGCGGGTTCAATGGACAACGGGGATGGAATAGCCGTTGGGTGGTTAGGACACCCTATCTTTAGAGATAAAGAAGGGCGTGAACTTTTTGTACGTCGTATGCCTACTTTTTTTGAAACATTTCCGGTTGTTTTGGTAGACGGAGACGGAATTGTTAGAGCGGATGTTCCTTTTAGAAGGGCAGAATCGAAGTATAGTGTCGAACAAGTAGGTGTAACTGTTGAGTTCTATGGTGGCGAACTCAATGGAGTGAGTTATAGTGATCCTGCTACTGTGAAAAAATATGCTAGACGTGCTCAATTGGGTGAAATTTTTGAATTAGATCGTGCTACTTTGAAATCCGATGGTGTTTTTCGTAGCAGTCCAAGGGGTTGGTTTACTTTTGGGCATGCTTCGTTTGCTTTGCTTTTCTTCTTCGGACACATTTGGCATGGTGCTAGAACCCTGTTCAGAGATGTTTTTGCCGGTATTGATCCAGATTTGGATGCTCAAGTGGAATTTGGAGCATTCCAAAAACTTGGAGATCCAACTACAAGAAGACAAGTAGTCTGATGCAAGATTGCTTTGTTATTTTTCGCTTCTATTTTCTGTTTGTGATTTGACATAGGCTGCTGTAAAAATCTTGATTAAAATCGCTGCCTTTTCTTTGATTCTTGTTCTTTCGTTATTTTATTCGGGAGATGATTCTAAATAAATAGGTACGGAAGCTATAATTGTAAACCACGATCGAATTTATGGAAGCATTGGTTTATACATTCCTCTTAGTATCTACTCTAGGGATAATTTTTTTCGCTATCTTTTTTCGAGAACCGCCTAAAGTTCCAACTAAAAAAATGAAATGATTTTTCATTATCTCAATTGAAGTAATGAGCCTCCCAATATTATATTGGGAGGCTCATTACTTCAATTAGTCCCCGTGTTCCTCGAATGGATCCCTTAATTGTTGAGAGGGTTGCCCAAAGGCAGTATATAAGGCGTACCCAGTAAAACTTACAAGTAAACCAGATATAGAGATGGCGACTAAAGTTGCTGTTTCCATTATTATATAATTATATAAATAATATATATAAATATAAATATAAATAATATAAATATAAATATAATTTCAAGATCACAATGGATCTATGATAAGATCGTTTATTTACAGCGGAATGATATACAAAGTCAACAGATCTCACTGAATACAAAATAAGATTTATGGCTACACAAACCGTTGAGGGTAGTTCTAGATCTGGTCCAAGACGAACTGTTGTAGGGGATTTTTTGAAACCATTGAATTCGGAATATGGTAAAGTAGCTCCTGGATGGGGAACGACTCCTTTGATGGGTGTCGCAATGGCTTTATTTTCGATATTCTTATCTATTATTTTGGAGATTTATAATTCTTCCGTTTTACTGGATGGAATTTCGCTGAATTAGATTCACAAGAACCACGAAGCCTCGCTTTTCAATACAAAAAGTGAAACTTTTAGTTCTCGGATTTTTTTTAGCCCATTCTATTTTGGTAGTTCGACCGCGAAATTTTTTTTGTTTCTGTATTTCCGGAATATGAGTGTGTGACTTGTTATAATTGATCCTATTGATAGTACAGAAAATGGGTCTGTCCTCTTGATCGAGATAGTTTTATCCCGTCGGATAGCCATTCTAGTATCTGGAGCACGGAATATATGAAATGGATCACGAAGTATTCGAACTATGATTCATACTTAATATTCAAACCTCGCGGCCGGACTCAAAAAAAAAAAAAATTTTCAAAGAAAGAGGTTTTTTATTTATAAATCGAGAAATTTTTTCTTCTTTCAAACTCTCATTTAGTTTATGCTTATTTTGATCAAAGGACAAACCTTTCTTTTCTTTGTATTTTTATTTATTATATCTATTCTATTCATTGAATAAGTGATGATCCAATAATTCTTACTCAAAGAATCTTTGGACTTAGTTTGAAGGTTTTATTGAATCATCGCGGTTCTGGTATGAATCTGAAGTTTCAATTGATTCATAGGGTCTTAACAAGAGAATTCCTATTAAAAATAAAGAAAACAAGAATAAAGCCACATTCCATATAAATAACAAATCAAAGCAAAGAAAAAGAAAAGAAATAAGTAGGTAAATAGAAGATTCAAGAGGCCTGATCAACATAAAGACGAATGCGCCGACTTGATTTTTTGGCATTATAATTACAACTACAAAAAAGAGCTTTCGGATTTTTACTCTTTTGTGTCTTCAGATAAAATTGAATGAAAAGATTAAGAAGTTTCAAACTTTCTATTCCATATCCGTTTCAGCTATTATTTGGGTGTTTTTGTTTGAGCTGTACGAGATGAAATTCTCATATACGGTTCTCAGGGGGGGAGTCCTCTTGGTTTACCTATCTCAATAAAGTCTATGATTGGTTCGAAGAACGCCTCGAGATTCAGGCGATTGCAGATGATATAACTAGTAAATATGTTCCTCCTCATGTTAACATATTTTATTGTCTAGGAGGAATTACGCTTACTTGTTTTTTGGTACAAGTAGCTACAGGATTTGCTATGACTTTTTACTATCGTCCAACCGTTACTGAGGCTTTTACTTCTGTTCAATACATAATGACTGAAGCTAACTTTGGTTGGTTAATCCGATCAGTTCATCGATGGTCGGCAAGTATGATGGTCTTAATGATGATCCTGCACGTATTTCGTGTCTATCTCACTGGTGGTTTTAAAAAACCTCGCGAATTGACTTGGGTTACAGGCGTGGTTCTGGCTGTGTTGACTGCATCTTTTGGTGTAACAGGTTATTCCTTACCTTGGGACCAAATTGGTTATTGGGCAGTCAAAATCGTAACAGGCGTTCCGGAAGCTATTCCGGTAATAGGATCGCCTTTGGTAGAGTTATTGCGTGGAAGTGCTAGTGTGGGACAATCCACTTTGACCCGTTTTTATAGTTTACACACTTTTGTATTACCCCTTCTTACTGCTGTATTTATGTTAATGCATTTCCTAATGATACGTAAGCAAGGCATTTCTGGTCCTTTATAGAGAATATAGACCATAGCTATATTGTAACCAATCATTTATCTTATTACTTGCCAATCATTTATCTTATTACTTGGGGGAGGAACAATAGTATTTCATTGCTACAAATATGGATTGTTGAAAAAAAAAAAAAAATAAGACATGTATTTGGATATTTCCTTTCAACTCCACAATATTCTATTATTTATTTGATATGACATGAATAGTTGAAGGGAATTCCCCGAAGAGAAAATGGATTATGGGAGTGTGTGACTTGAACTATTGATTGGGCCATGCAGAAATATGCCTTTATCTGCTACATTGGAATTCACAACCAAATGTGTCTTTGTTCCAACCACCGTGTAAGCCCCATACAAAGGATAGGCTGGTTCGCTTGAAGAGAATCTTTTCTATGATCAGACCTGACGATGTCGTGTATGAACAGGGCTCCGTAAGATCCAGTAGAATAAGTGATTTGGCATAATGCAAATTAGATTTTATTTATTTATTTTTATTTTTTTTTTACTTTCTTATCTTAATAGTATGAAAATACATTCATTTCTTCTGCATCGACCCGATTTATTATTATTATACTATCGGAGTGAAACAAGGGATCTAAAGAAGAGCAAAGGCTAGACTATATTAGTAACAAGTAAATCCTTTGTATGTAAAAAATCTCGATATATTTTTGGGATAAAGGTGAATCGCAAGGCCTAAGACGACCCAGAAAGCACTTGATCACGATCAACTTTGTACGCCTACTTGGGTATTGAGCATTTACCTGTAAAAATGGCATTCCTTGGAATGTATAGTTGCAACTTCGTAAAATGGAATCAGGTAACTTTTTTCTTACATATGAAATCATTCATATATGTGTGGATAACATATAGATTCATTTTATATGTATCCGTTTGTATCCATTTGATTCGATTGATTTTTGCTTGAGCCGGATGATGAAAAATTATCATGTCCGGTTCCTTCGGGGGATGGATCTAGAAAAATTCACCTATCCTAATAACAAAAAAACCTGACTTGAACGATCCTGTATTAAGAGCTAAATTAGCTAAAGGTATGGGTCATAATTATTATGGGGAACCCGCATGGCCCAATGATCTTTTATATATTTTTCCAGTAGTAATTCTCGGTACTATTGCTTGTAACGTAGGCTTAGCGGTTCTAGAACCTTCAATGATTGGTGAACCCGCGGATCCATTTGCAACTCCTTTGGAAATATTACCTGAATGGTATTTCTTTCCTGTATTTCAAATACTTCGTACAGTACCTAACAAGTTATTGGGTGTTCTTTTAATGGTTTCAGTACCTGCGGGATTATTAACAGTACCTTTTTTGGAAAATGTTAATAAATTCCAAAATCCATTTCGTCGTCCAGTAGCGACAACCGTTTTTTTGATTGGTACTGCGGTGGCCCTTTGGTTGGGTATTGGAGCAACATTACCGATTGATAAATCCCTAACTTTAGGTCTTTTTTAAATTGAATCAATTTTAAAATAAAATATCATGATGTGCGTATCTAGGGAGTAGTCACTTCAAAGTCAAAGTGAATTCTCCCTAGATACATTTATTCAATTCTGGTCCCAATATATGGATTGTGCTGAAGGTTCAAAATCCATTTTCGTTTTTTTTTTTTTTTTCTAATTTTCTAAAGTAAAAAAAAAAAAAATGAAATAAATCCTAAATCCAATGGATTTAAAATTTTGGTAAATCAATTTCGCAATGCTTTTCTACTTCTTTTCTAGAATGCCCAATATTTGTTTTACATCTTCTATGCGAAAGTGTTCAATTTTCATAAGGTCTTCTTGACTGTTATTCAAAAGGTCCAATAATGTATGTATATTGGACTTTTTGAGACAATTATAGATCCTGGGAGGCAATTCTGATTGGTCAATAAAAATATATTTCAATGCTATTTCTTTTTTCTTTTTTCTTAGTTTAGCTAATCTATCATGAAAAGGAAAAAAAGGTAAAGTAACGTTGTGTTGATTGTTTTCTAAATGTAAGTTTTCTTCTTCCGCATCTAGAAAGGGAATAAATAAATCAATCAAATTCCGAGAGGCTTCATGAAGTGCTTCTTTAGGAGTTAAACTTCCATTTGTCCATATTTCTAGAAAAAGTATCTCCTGTTTTTCATTATCATTCCCATAACAATGAATACTATGATTCGCATTTCGAACAGGCATGAATACAGCATCTATAGGATAACTTCCGTCGTGAAAGTTCTTTGGCGTTTTTATACCGTATCCTCTATTTCTCTCGATTTGTAATCCAATACACAAATCAATTGGTTCGGTTAGGCTAGCTATATGCTGTGTATTATCAACGATTTCCACAGAAGGCGGTAAGATGATGTCTTGAGCAGTTACATATCCGGGACCCTTGGCACAAATAAAGGCGTTACGAGTTCCATACAAATTACTTCTCAATACAATTGCTTTTAAATTCATTAAAATTTCATGTACTGATTCTTGAATACCTACTATGGTAGAATATTCGTGTGGTATTTTCTCAGATTTTGCACGTGTAATACATGTTCCTTCTATTTCTCCAAGCAAAGCTCTTCGCATCGCAATGCCTATTGTGTCGGCTTGGCCTTTCATAAGTGGAGACAGAATAAAGCGTCCATAATAAAGACGCTTACTATCTGTTCTTGATTCAACACACTTCCACTGCAGTGTCCGAGTAGAGACTTTTACTTTCTCTCGAACCATAGTAATATTATTTTATTTGATCAGATCATTGAATCATTTATTTCTCTTGAAATCTCTTTAGTGTTTATTTCTACACACGTTTTTTTTTAGGAGGTCTACAGCCATTATGTGGCATAGGGGTTACATCCCGTACGAAACTTAATAGTATACCACTTCTACGAATAGCTCGTAATGCTCCATCTCTTCCGAGACCAGGACCTTTTATCAGAACTTCCACTCGTCGCATACCTTGGTCTACTACTGCTCGAATAGCATTTCTCGCTGCGGTTTGAGCAGCAAAAGGAGTCCCTCTTCTTGGACCCTTGAATCCACAAGTACCGGCGGAGGAAGAAGAAATTACCTGACCCCGTACATCTGTAATAGTAACAATGGTATTGTTGAAACTTGCTTGAACATGAATAACTCCTTTTGGTATTCTACGTGCACTTTTCCGTGCACTACTGCGCCCATTCCTACGTGAACCAACTTTTGGTATAGGTTTTGCCATATTTTATCATTTCATAAGGATAAGTCAGAGATATATGGATATATCCATTTCATGTCAAAACAGATCTTCTATTTTTATTTGTTCATCGCTTTCTTTAAGATTAGTTTCTTTTCTTTAACTTTAAGGAGTTCTTTTTAGAATAGAAAGATTATCCTTGTCTCTGTTTATGTCTCGGGTTGGAACAAATTACGACAATTCGTCCCCTCCTACGGATTAGTCGACATTTTTCACAAATTTTACGAACGGAAGCCCTTATTTTCATAGTTGTTATTCCTTAAATTTTTCCGAATCTACTTATTGGAAGAAAATAAGTTTCTTGAAATTTTTGAACCTTGAATTGGATCCCCCTGAAAGGAATCTTGAAGTTGAAAAAACTACCTAATCGTTCGAATCCTTGTTGCGGAGTCTATAAATTATACGCCCCCTGGTTGAATCATAAGCACTTACTTCACTTTTGTTGACTCTATCCCACGGTGGTATACGTATAAAACTCGATCGGACCCTTCCTGAAACATAACCTAGAATCAGATCTTCATTATCTAAAGGAATCTGGAGTGGACGTGATTCACTAATTAAACCTCCATGAATCCATTTTTGTTCTTTTATTCCAGGTAAAACTTCCTTGACGTATCAACTACTGTAGGGCAGGAGGAGTTCTATTAGACAACCGCTGCTTTTTTTTTTCACAAATGGAAAGTTTCGGATTCGGATACAATTCGGATGTTAGACAGATTACCATATATAACACAAAATTTCTCCGCCGATTCCTTCTAGTCGAGCCTCCCGGTCTGTCATTATACCCCGAGAAGTAGAAAGAATTACAATCCCCATCCCGCCTAAAATTCTAGGAATTTGTTGATAGTTAGAATAGATTCGTAGACCGGGTCGACTGATCCGTCGTAAATTTAAAATAGTTCTATATGGTCCTTTCCTATTCCTTCTATGCCGTAGGGTTAAAACCAAAAAATATTTGTTTCTTTCCCGATGTTTCCTTATGTTATCGATAAAACCTTCTCGTAAAAGTATTTTAACAATGTTTTCAGTGATGTTAGTAGATCCTATTCGAATCGTTCCTTTTCTATTCATGTCAGCATTTCGTATAGAAGTTATTATGTCAGCAATAGTGTCCTTACCCATGGTAAACTAAAATTATTGTTGCTCCCGAATTTTGATATAACCAACATGTTCTTTTTTTTTTTTTACTTAGTAAAGGTATATACGTGAGACACAATCTACTAATTAATCTATGTCATTTAAATACTCTAATTTAAATACTATAACTATATTGAATTGAGGTCTCGTCTTATAATACCTCAGGAGCTAATGAAACTATTTTAGTGAAATTTAACTGTCTCAATTCCCCGGCGATCGCACCAAAAATTCGAGTTCCTTTTGGATTTCCTTTTTGATCAATGACAACTGCAGCATTGTCATCATATCGTATTATCATACCGTTGTCGCGTTTGAGTTCTTTACAAGTACGTACAATTACAGCTCTGATCACTTCTGATCTTTCTAGAGGTGCCTTTGGTACTGCTTTCTTGATCACAGCAACAATAACGTCACCAATATGAGCATATCGGCGATTACTAGCTCCTATGACTCGAATACACATTAATTCTCGGGCCCCGCTGTTATCTGCTACATTCAAATGGGTCTGAGGTTGAATCATTTTTTTTAATCTCTTCTTTCAATGGAACAAAGGACGAAGAAAAAAAGAAATATTGTTTGTCAAAAAAAAAAAAAAAAGGAAACCCGCAATTGTTTTTTTTATTCCCAAGACTTCTTTCCTTTGGTTCTATATTCCTATCCTGAAATAATGAATTGAGTTTTTATAGGCATTTTGGACGCCGCTATTGAAATAGCCTTTCTTGCTATATTTTCGGCTACTCCGCTCATTTCATAAAGTATTCTGCCCGGTTTAACGACAGCTACCCAATACTCGGGAGATCCTTTCCCCGAACCCATACGTGTTTCTGTAGATCTTACCGTAACTGGTTTGTCTGGAAATATACGTACCCATATTTTTCCACCACGGCGTACATTTCGTGTCATTGCGCGGCGCCCCGCTTCTATTTGTCTAGATGTAATCCAAGCGGGTTCAAGTGCTTGAAGAGCATATCTACCGAAACAAATGCGATTACCTCGATAAGATATTCCTTTCATTCTTCCTCTATGTTGGTTACGAAATCTGGTTCTTTTTGGGTTATAGTTGATGGTTGTTTATTAATTCCATCTCTACTACAGAACTGGACATGAGAGTTTCTTCTCATCCAGCTCCTCGCGAAAAAAATGACTAAAAAATATTTTATTTTATTCTTAAGATATATAGGTAGTTACTGAATAATAGATTGAATCCTGGGATTCTTTGCTTTGAGATTTTATCTGATCTATTTGAGATTTTATCTGATCTATTATAAATTTGTATATCTTGTTTGGATATATATTGGATATATATATAAGTAATTAAACATGGATTCTATTTATAGATAATGTCTTATCTTGTTTTTGTTATAATGTTATAACGAATCTTTATTTTGTTTTGTCTTTTTTTATCATATTCATCTCGGATCGACAAAAATTTAACAATCAAATAAAATGAAAATAAAATTTTTAAAATGAAAATAAAAAAAAAAAATGAAAATAAAATTTTTAAAATGAAAATAAAATTTTCGCGGGCGAATATTTACTCTTTCAATATCTATTTCAGTTGTCGGGTTAACTCATGACCTCTCAGAATCAGAACAGAATAAAAAGAAATGAAGTGGTCTCTGGTTTGTTCCGCCATCCTACCCGATAAATCATTAGGATTCGTTTTCAATAGAATCCTCTGCATTCACGGGTTCCGTCGTCCCCATCGCTTCTCGATTAATGCTTAGGTCTGAATTCTCCAATGGAGCCTTAATTTAATATTTAATAAAAATTTAATATTTAATAAAAATAAAAATTTAATATTTAATAAATAATATTTAATAAAAAAATTTGTTAATTTGTTCTTTAGTCAACCTTCTCAGTCTTTATTGACTTAAGGCTCTTGATTTTTTCTTCGATGAACAGATATTCATCTAATTATTGATGAATCTCTATTGATGCTCTATTACATTGCTCTTTATGAGATGCTTCGTAGACCTTACATATTGGAATCATATATCATTTCATTTCTATTTCTTTTTCTCTCTTTCTCTCATCCTTCTATTTATCCACATACTTTTTTATTTTGCTTCACAATTTAGATATATTCATAATCAGATTGGTTTTTTTTTACTTAACTTAATGCAAAAAAAAAGATTTCAGTTGCTATAATGATATGACCAATATATCATATCTTGACTGATTCTTTGGATCCAGATAATCCGAAGCGATGAGTTGGTTATTAGTGCTATAGTTATTAACTTATACTGTGGTTCGCCCATTTTTTTTTTTGAATCCTAAGCCTAAAAACCCAACGAGTCGCACACTAAGCATAGCAATTATATCAAATGATCAATCAAATTTTTATTTAACCTTATAGAATATAGAATTTAGAACTGCTCATTTTTTTATTGAACATAAAAAAATGAAAGAATTTGTCATTTTTTGTTCTATCGCAGAATAGAACGTAAAGACAAGTAGAGTCTTATTCTTATTATTCTTCATCTATAAATATCTATAAATATCCAAATTTTGATTCCTAATACCCCATAGATAGTTCGAACTCTATAGGAGCAATACTCAATTTTCGCTCCAATCGTTTGTAGAGGAACCCTACCTTCCCGGATCCATTCGACACGCGCAATTTCTTTTCCGTCGATACGCCCTGCAATTTGTATTTGAATTCCTTTTGTATCTGCTTGCTCAGTTAATTCAATAGCCTTTTTCATTGCTTTTCGAAATGAAACTCGATTCTTTAATTGTCCGGCTATAAATTCGGCAAGAATATTAGGGTGCCCGTAAGGATTTGCAATTCTTGTAATAGCAATCTTGAGTTTTCGGTTCATACAATTAAGTTCTTTTTGCACATTCATCTGTAGTTCTTTGAGTTTTCGCGGCCTATCTTCAATTAATAATTTAGGAAATCCCATATAGATTATGACCCGAATTAGATCAATTCCTTTTTGAATCTCTATACGTGCAATTCCCTCGACACCGGAAGATATTCTCATATTTTTTTGTACATAATTCTTGATATAGTCTCTTATTTTTTTATCTTCTTGTAGACCCTCGGAATAATTTTTAGGTTGTGCAAACCAAAGAGAATGATGACTTTGGGTTGTACCAAGTCTGAAACCAAGTGGATTTATTTTTTGTCCCATAATCCTCCACTGCTATATGTACTATATGTATTAGGATATGTCATATT
>NW_028322802.1:20000-37500 GCF_047325235.1 Durio zibethinus
TCTTTTACATATCCACCTAGTTTAGCAGCTTTTGGAGAAATGGTACAAAAACAAATAGATTTTTTCACACCAGAAGAATTGTTTTCTGACGAATCGTATACTGATTGGAGTTTTATCAATGAACTAAAAAGAATAAATTTAAGTAAGGAGTTTATAAAGAGAGTCGAATATTTAGATAAGGAATATTTATATAAGGAATCTTTTGATCTGGGCATACTTGAAAAAAGGACTCGATTTTCTAATTATGAAACTAATGAAGAAACTAATAATGAAACTAATAATGAAACTAATAATGAAACTAATAATGAAGAAACTACTACTGAAACTAATAATGAAACTAATAATGAAACTAATAATGAAACTAATAATGAAACTAATAATGAAACTAAAAGAAATAATGAAATTAAAAGAAATAATGAAACTAATAATGAAACTAATAATGAAACTAATAATGAAACTAAAAGAAATAATGAAACTAAAAGAAATAATGAAACTAAAAGAAATAATGAAACTAATAATGAAACTAATAATGAAACTAATAATGAAACTAAAATAAAATACTTGCCTAAAATATATGATCCTTTCTTGCAGGGACCCTACCGCGGAAGAATCAAAAAATTGTTTTCACCTTTAAGTGAAAAAACAAACACGGATCCGTTTTGGATAAATAAGATTCATGTTATACTTCTTGCTACTGATTATTACGAATTTGAACAGACAATAGATACACTCAAATCATTATCAACAGAAAAAGAACTTTCTTTATTGACAGAAACAGAAGATGAACAGACAATAGATACACTCAAATCATTATCAACAGAAAAAGAACTTTCTTTATTGACAGAAACAGAAGATGAACAGACAATAGATACACTCAAATCATTATCAACAGAAAAAGAACTTTCTTTATTGACAGAAACAGAAGATGAACAGACAATAGATACACTCAAATCATTATCAACAGAAAAAGAACTTTCTTTATTGACAGAAACAGAAGATGAACAGACAATAGATACACTCAAATCATTATCAACAGAAAAAGAACTTTCTTTATTGACAGAAACAGAAGATGAACAGACAATAGATACACTCAAATCATTATCAACAGAAAAAGAACTTTCTTTATTGACAGAAACAGAAGATGAACAGGGAAATATCGATTCCGAGGATCGAGTCAAAATTTTGAAATTTTTATGCAATATAGTTATAACTAATCCCGACAATCAAACAATTATAAAAAAATCTAATGGAATAAAAGAAATAAGTAATGGAATAAAAGAAATAAGTAAAGAAGTTCCTCGATGGTCATACAAACTACTCGACATTTTCGAACAACACCATAGAGGAGGCGAGGAACACATGATAACAGATTATGCAATTCGTTCAAGAATCTTCCGGTACGCAATAGTTTTTTCTAAGGAGGAGTTAAAGGATGATTTTTTTCTACCAAACGATATAGAAAACGACCTATCTTTGATGGAATATTCGCCAGAACCGAATTTTCGTCGAGACATAATAAAAGGTGCCGTGCGTGCCCAAAGACGTAAAATAATTAATGGGGAACTGTTTCAATCAAATGTGCATTCCCCACTTTTTTTTGACAGAGTAGACAGCCTCTTCTTCAGAGTGTTCAGATCTTTGTATTCTGATATTTCTTGGCTGATAAAACTAATATCTCGAAATTGGATATGGAAAAACAAAGAATCACAAATTTCTGATTATACAGAAAATGAGGAGGACATAAGAGAAGAAGACGAAGAGATAAGAGAAAGCATAGAAAAGATACAAGAAAGAGACAAAGAGGAAGAAAAAAGAAGAGAAAGCATAGAAGAGATACAAAAAGGAGACAAAAAAGAGAAAGAAAAAAGAAGACAAGAGTCAGAGGCAGATGACTTCCTGCTGGACGCAGCAGAATTTTGGGATATCGTCTTTTTTGGTCAAGGACCAAGGGGCATCATGTTAATAGCCCAATCGATTTTTAGAAAATATATTCTATTACCTTCATTGATAATAGCTAAAAACATTGTCCGTATATTATTATTTCAAATTCCTGAGTGGTCCACGGATTTCAAGGGTTGGAAGCGAGAAATACATGTTAAATGCACTTATAATGGTCTTCAATTCTCCACAAAAGACTTTCCAAAAAATTGGTTATCAGAAGGTATCCAGATCAAGATCCTATATCCTTTTCGCCTGAAACCTTGGCGCGGATCTAAACTGAAACCCTCTCATAAAGATCCAATGAAAAAAAAGCATAAAGATCCAATGAAAAAAAAGCATAAAGATCCAATGAAAAAAAAGAAAGTTAAAAAGAATGATTTTTGCTTTTTAACAGCTTGTGGACTGGAAAGTGACTTACCTTGCGGTCCTCCTCGAAGACGGCCTTCGTTTTTTCAGCCTATTTTTAACGAACTAGAAAAAAAAAGTGAAAAATGGAAAATTTTTAAAAAAGGAAAAAAATTGTTTCGAAAAGTCTCAGGAGAAACAAAAATTCCATTTGTAAAGGGAATAATAAAAAAACTTTCAAAAAGAAATCCAGTTTTGGAGTTGAGAGAAGAATTGGGCGAAACTAAAAAAGATTTGGGCGAAACTAAAAAAGATTCGATAATCAGTAATAAGATGATTGACGAATCATCCCTTCAAATTCAATCTATGGAGCGGACAAATTATTCATTAACAGAAAAAAAGATAAAAGATCTGACTGAGAGAACAAACACAATCAAAAATCAAATAGAAAAAATTATAAAAGACAAGAAATTAGAATCATCAAAAAAATTTTGGAAAATATTAAAAAGAAGAAATATTCGATTAATCCGTAAATTCTATTTATTTATAAAACTTTTTATTCAAAAGATATACATAGATATTTTTCTATATATCATTAAATATATCATTAATATTCCAAGACCCAATCCACAACTTTTTCTTGAATCAACAAAAAAAATGATTGATAAATTCATTTACAATAATGAAGCAAATCAAGAAAGAATTAATAAACCAAATAAAAATACAATTCATTTTATTTCAACTATAAAAAATATAAAAAACTCACTTTCGAATATTAGAAATCAAAATGCAAAAGCTTTTTGTGACTTATCCTCCCTCTCACAAGCATATGTATTTTACAAATTATCACAAACCCAAGTTATTAAATTCAAACCTATCCTTCAATATCACGGAACATCTCTTTTTCTTAAAAATGAAATAAAAGATTATTTTGAAGAACAAGGAATATCTCATTCCCAATTAAAACATCATTATGGGTTAAGACAAAAAATCTCTGGAATAAAGGAATGGAAAAACTGGTTAAGGAGTCATTATCAATACGATTATCAATACGATTTAGTTCAGAGTATATGGCTTAGATTAGTACCAGAACAATGGCGAAATAGAGTCAATCAACACTATATGGCTCAAAATAAAGATTTAACAAAATGGGATTCAGATGAAAAAGAAAGATTAATACATTACGAAAAAAAAAATGATTTTCAAGCGAATTCATTACTGAATCAAGAATATAAACTGAATCAAGAACAAAAACGGAATCAAGAACAAAAATATAAAAAAGATAATTTTAAAAAACACTATAGATATAATTTATTATCATATATATTTATTATATATCAAGATATGAGGGACTCATATACTTATGGATCACCATTACAAGTAAATAAGAGGGAAGAGATTCCTTATAATTACAACATGGATAAACGAAAATTTTTTGATATATTGGGGGATATTCCTATCCATAATTATCTAACGGGGAAAACGGGGAAAACGGGGAAATTTTCGCATAGAAAATTTTTTAATTGGAGAATTCTTAATTTTTGTCTTAGAAATAAGACCGATATTGAGTCCTGGGTCGATACCAGTACCAAGAGTAAGAAGACCAGTACCAAGAGTAAGAAAACCAGTACCAAGAGTAAGAAAAATATTAAGACTGTGATTAATAATTTTAATAATTATCAAATATCGAATCTGGAACTTTGGTTCTTCCCAGAATTTGTGCTACTATATAATGCATATAAGGTTGAACCATGGATCATACCAATAAAACTACTTCTTTTCAATTTTAATTTTAATGGAAAAAAAGAGGATCTTGTATCAGATGCAAAAAAAAAAAGAAAATTTAGATCCGTTCTCTCAAATCAAGAAAAAGATGTTGAAGAAGATTATGGTAAATCATCCAATCAAGAAAAAGGTAAATCATCCAATCAAGAAAAAGGTAAATCATACAATCAAGAAAAAGATGTTGAAGAAGATTATGGTAAATCATCCAATCAAGAAAAAGGTAAATCATCCAATCAAGAAAAAGGTAAATCATACAATCAAGAAAAAGATGTTGAAGAAGATTATGGTAAATCATACAATGAAGAAAAAGGTAAATCATACAATCAAGAAAAAGATGTTGAAGAAGATTATGGTAAATCATACAATGAAGAAAAAGGTAAATCATACAATCAAGAAAAAGATGTTGAAGAAGATTATGGTAAATCATCCAATCAAGAAAAAGGTAAATCATACAATCAAGAAAAAGATGTTGAAGAAGATTATGGTAAATCATCCAATCAAGAAAAAGGTAAATCATACAATCAAGAAAAAGGTAAATCATCCAATCAAGAAAAAGGTAAATCATCCAATCAAGAAAAAGGTAAATCAGATCAAGAAAAAGGTAAATCAGACAATCAAGAAAAAGATGTTGAAGAAGATTCTGGTAAATCAAAAAAACATAGAAAGGAAGACGAGAGCAAGAGAGAAGCTCGTTTATTCCTACAAAAGTATTTGTATTTTCAATTCGGATGGGATGCTGATTCTTTCGATGAAAAAATAATCAAAAATATCAAAGCATATTCTTTCATTCTTGGCCTGATAAATATGAATGAAACTTTTCTATACTCTGTTAGAAGAGGAGGAACGAATCTGGATATTTTGATGGATTCGGCGGATAAGTTACTTTTAACTTATCAATACCTACTCAAAAAAGGAGTATTGATTATCGAACCAATTCGCCGGTATGTAGAAATTGATGGACAATTTATTCTATATCAAACTATAAGTATTTCATTGGTTCATAAAAATAAACATGAAATTAATCAAAGACGCAAAAAAAAAAAAAGACGCAAAAAAAAAAACTATATTGAAAAAAATAATTTTGATGAATCCATTGCAAGACATCAAAAAATGACTGAAAATAAAGACAAAAATCATTATGATTTGTTTATTCCTGAAAATATTTTATCCCCTAACCACCGGAGAGAATTGCGAATTCGAATTTCTTTCAATTCAAGGGATAAAAATGGTATGCATAGAAATCCAGTATTTTTAAATAATGTAAAAAACTGTGGTCAAGTTTTGAATAAAAACAAACATCTTGATAGTGATAAAAAGAAACTAATTAAATTAAAGTTCTTTCTTTGGCCCAATTATCGATTAGAAGATTTAGCTTGTATGAATCGCTATTGGTTTAATAGTAATAATGGCAGTCGTTTCAGTATGGTAAGGATACATATGTATCCGCGTTTGAAAATTCGTCAATGGTACATTTTTCCATATATTATGATTGAAAACCGGATTGATTAATTTTATTTGAAAAAATTATAAAGTTCATAACGAACTTAAAATCATTGTGCATATTAAAATGAATGGTATTATTATTATTACTGATCAGTAAAATTCACATTCAAAAAAAGGGGGAGAGAAATTTTTGTTTTATGGTAAAAAATTCATTCATCTCAGTTATTTTTCAAGAAAAAAAAGAAGAAAACAAGGGGTCCGTTGAATTTCAAATAGTCAGTTTCACCAATAAGATACGAAGACTTACTTCACATTTGGAATTGCACAAAAAAGACTATTTATCTCAGAGAGGTCTACGTAAAATTCTAGGAAAACGTCAACGGCTTCTGTCTTATTTATCAAAGAAAAATAACATACGTTATAAAGAATTAATTAGTGAGTTGGATATTCGGGAATCAAAAAATCGTTAATTTGATTGAATTAGTCGATTTATTATATTTTTCATTTTGATGTACTTCTTTTCGTTTTCAACAATTCATGTAAGAATGAATCGAGGAAAAACTTATGAATCTATCAGCTACAGAAAAAGACCTTATGATAGTCAATATGGGACCTCACCACCCATCAATGCACGGTGTTCTTCGTCTCATCGTTACTCTAGATGGTGAAGATGTTGTTGACTGTGAACCAATATTAGGTTATTTACACAGAGGAATGGAAAAAATTGCGGAAAACCGAACAATTATACAATATTTGCCTTATGTAACACGTTGGGATTATTTAGCCACTATGTTCACGGAAGCAATAACCGTAAATGGACCAGAACAATTGGGCAATATTCAAGTCCCTAAAAGAGCCAGCTATATCAGAGTAATTATGTTGGAGTTGAGTCGTATAGCTTCTCATCTATTATGGCTTGGACCTTTTATGGCCGATATTGGTGCACAGACCCCCTTTTTCTATATTTTCAGAGAAAGAGAATTAGTATATGATCTATTCGAAGCTGCCACCGGTATGAGAATGATGCATAATTATTTTCGTATCGGAGGAGTAGCGGCCGATCTACCCTATGGCTGGATAGATAAATGTTTGGATTTCTGTGATTATTTTTTAACAGGAATTGTTGAATATCAAAAACTTATTACGCGAAATCCTATTTTTTTAGAACGAGTTGAAGGGGTAGGGGTTATTGGTGGAGAAGAAGCAATAAATTGGGGTCTATCCGGCCCAATGCTACGAGCCTCTGGAATCAAATGGGATCTTCGTAAAGTTGATCATTATGAGTGTTACGACGAATTTGATTGGGAAATCCAGTGGCAAAAAGAAGGAGATTCATTAGCTCGTTATTTAGTCCGAATCAGTGAAATGACGGAATCCATAAAAATAATTCAACAGGCCCTGGAAGGAATTCCGGGGGGTCCCTATGAGAATTTAGAAATCCGATGTTTTGATCGAGAAAGGGATCCAGAATGGAATGATTTTGAATATCGATTCATTAGTAAAAAACCTTCTCCTACATTTGAATTACCGAGACAAGAACTTTATGCGAGAATGGAAGCCCCAAAGGGAGAATTAGGAATTTTTCTGATAGGAGATCAAAGTGGTTTTCCTTGGAGATGGAAAATTCGCCCGCCGGGTTTTATCAATTTGCAAATTCTTCCTCAGTTAGTTAAAAGAATGAAATTGGCTGATATTATGACGATACTAGGTAGCATAGATATCATTATGGGAGAAGTTGATCGTTGAAATGATAATTTATACAACAGAAGTAGAAGATATCAATTCCTTTTACAGATTGGAATCCTTAAAAGAGGTCTATGGGATCATATGGATGTTTGTCCCTATTTTGACTCTTGTATTGGGAATCACAATAGGTGTACTAGTAATTGTATGGTTAGAAAGAGAAATATCTGCAGGAATACAACAACGTATTGGGCCTGAATACGCCGGCCCTTTGGGAATTCTTCAAGCTCTAGCAGATGGAACAAAACTGCTTTTCAAAGAGAATATTCTTCCATCTAGAGGAAATACTCGTTTATTCCGTATTGGACCGTCTATAGCAGTCATATCCATTTTACTAAGTTTTTCAGTAATTCCTTTTAGCTCTCGCCTTATTTTAGCCGATCTCAATATCGGTATTTTTTTATGGATTGCCATTTCAAGTATTGCTCCTGTTGGACTTCTTATGTCAGGATACGGATCAAATAATAAATATTCCTTTTTAGGTGGTCTGCGAGCTGCTGCTCAATCGATTAGTTATGAAATACCATTAACTCTATGTGTTTTATCAATATCTCTACGTGCGATTCGTTGAAATATAAACTTTTCTTTTCCCTATTCCTTTCGTTCTATAAAATAAGCTGAATGGATTGAATAGATATCTTCGTTATTTTATTATCCTTCAGGTTGATAAACTAAATTAGATAGTTATATATGAGTGAAAGAAAGCAGCTTATAAATTCGCAGTAAATTAAACAAAAAAAAATTTAATCTCATTTCCTATGTACAAGAGTTAAGTGGAAGAAAACATAAGTGGAAGAAGTCTTTACCCCAAGACGGGTTGATTAGTCAATCTAGCTTGAAGCGGGCTCAAAAGATCAACCGTATAGAGTTTTGGCTATCCTTTGTATAGATTCCCATACATGTATTGCCAAACCAAACGGGGGATTGAACAAAAAAATGAGTGGATGGTTAGGAACACCAAAATACACAAAGGATTAGTAATGGAGATTATGTAAATTATATAAAAAGGATATTTCTGGATAACATAAAAAGAATACTAATTGGGGCTTTAAATTAGTAGAAATGAGTAGGCAGTACTACCCACGATTCCGGTCCAGAGTATGCTCCTATCCACCGATTAAAGTAATGACTATCAGGAACGAAATAATCCTTTACTATTTTTTAGTTTAAGCCCCCATTCGTAATTTTCTCAGATCAGAAAGAAGAATAGGAACGAAAAAGAAAGAATAAAAAATAAATATTTTTTTTTTTTTTATTCTTTCTTTCATATATATAGAGAGATATAATCTGTGTCATGATTTATGAGCTAATGTAATATTTAATTTTTTTCGTAATCGAAAACAATGGGTTGAAATATCTATTGATATTTCTACAAGAAGTATTTTATTGAAGGCTTAAGTTATTACTCAACAAATAAAAATTGAAATTAGTAACGGGCGAGATCAATTCAGAAGCACTTTTTTTATTCTTCATAATATAGCAGACAGAATTCCATTGGTATAATTTTGGACCTTCCAATCCATTTTTTCTCTATCTATTCTACAACCATACGAAGAGAAATAATACTGATTCGGTCCTTAAATTTATTTGTGACCCACGAGGAGCCGTATGAGTTGAAAACCTCATGTACGGTTTTGGACTAGCGATGGGAACAGTGATGTTATCATCGACTATAATTATCTAACAGCTCAAGTACAGTTGATATAGTTGAGGCGCAATCAAAATATGGGGTTTGGGGATGGAATTTGTGGCGTCAGCCAATAGGGTTTATCGTTTTTCTAATTTCTTCTCTAGCAGAATGTGAGAGATTACCTTTTGATTTACCAGAAGCCGAGGAAGAATTAGTAGCAGGGTATCAAACCGAATATTCGGGTATCAAATTTGGTTTATTTTATGTTGCTTCCTATCTAAATCTATTACTTTCTTCCTTATTTGTAACAGTTCTTTACTTGGGGGGTTGGAATATTTCCATTCCGTACGTATTCGTCCCTGAGCTATTTGAAATAAATAAAATGAATGGAATCTTTGGAACGACAATTGGTATCTTTATTACATTAGCTAAAACTTATTTGTTTTTGTTTATTTCTATCGCAACAAGATGGACTTTACCTAGGTTAAGAATGGACCAATTATTAAATCTTGGATGGAAATTTCTTTTACCCATTTCTCTCGGTAATCTATTATTAACAACTTCTTTCCAACTTCTTTCACTGTAAAGAAAAAAAGAATACGAGATTCATGACTTGGTTCAAACAAGAGAAAGAAACAAACATAAAATTATTCATAGATATTCACGATATGTTCCCTATGGTAACTGGGTTCATGAATTATGGCCACCAAACAGTCCGAGCAGCAAGGTACATTGGTCAAGGTTTCATGATTACCTTATCCCACGCAAATCGTTTACCTGTAACTATTCAATACCCTTATGAAAAATTAATCGCATCAGAGCGTTTCCGTGGGCGAATCCATTTTGAATTTGATAAATGCATTGCTTGTGAAGTATGTGTTCGTGTATGCCCTATAGATCTGCCTGTTGTTGATTGGAAATTTGAAACGGATATTAGAAAAAAACGATTGCTTAATTACAGTATTGATTTCGGAATTTGTATATTTTGTGGTAACTGCGTTGAGTATTGTCCAACAAATTGTTTATCAATGACTGAAGAATATGAACTTTCTACTTACGACCGTCACGAATTGAATTATAATCAAATTGCTTTGGGCCGTTTACCAATGTCAGTAATTGACGATTATACAATTCGAACAATTTTGAATTCGCCTCAAAGAAAAACTGAGTAAGTAAACCTCCTATTCTATTAAAGAGAAATTTCCAATTCTTTTAAGGTTCCGTTTTGGTTTAAGTTAAAAGAATATTTGGTTTGACTTAAAAGAATGAGGCCTTTACTCTTTGTTTGGTCAATAAATAAAAATTCAATTACAAATTAACTGGTTGATAAGAATTTCGAATTCATTTTTCTTGAAAATCTATTAATATATTCGTAATTATTTCGAAATATATAGTTTCAAAAAACAAAATACCCTTTCGAACCGAACAAAAAAAAAGAATTAAAAACGAAACAATAATTGTACTTAGATCAATTCACACCTAATAGATTAGGATTTTATTCAATTAGGAACGTATCATAAAAAAAAAATTCCTGGTCGGGTCAATAAGATCATGAAAAGCATTTCGATTTATTTATCTCTTATTTTACATATAATGGATTTGCCTGGACCAATACACGATTTTCTTTTAGTTTTTCTGGGATCGGGTCTTATATTAGGGGGCCTGGGAGTGGTATTACTTACCAATCCAATTTTTTCTGCCTTTTCATTGGGATTGGTTCTTGTTTGTATATCCTTATTCTATATTCTCTCAAATTCTCATTTTGTAGCTGCTGCCCAGCTTCTTATTTATGTGGGAGCCATAAATGTTTTAATCCTATTTGCTGTGATGTTCATGAATGGTTCAGAATATTATAAAAATTTTAATCTGTGGACCATTGGGAATGGCCTTACTTCGTTGATTTGTACAAGTATTCTTGTTTCGCTAATTACTACTATATTAGATACATCATGGTACGGGATTATTTGGACTACAAGATCAAACCAAATTATAGAACAAGATTTGATAAGTAATAGTCAACAAATTGGAATTCATTTAGCAACAGATTTTTTTCTTCCATTTGAATTCATTTCACTAATTCTTTTAGTTGCTTTGATAGGTGCAATTGCTGTGGCTCGTCAGTAATAAATCTTTCTAACTAGGAATAGCAAGCAATCCAAATTAAACTTTTTTCTGTCTTATCGCATCTATTTTCCTTGAATTCTTGTTCGTGTATAAAATATAAAATAGAAATTCGTTTATTCGAGATATTTCCAATATATTCTTTTTGTTATATTCTATTCTAGTCAATCAAATCCGTTGAATTATTGTTCATATTAAAATGAATCGAAATTGATAAGGAGTTGGTCAATGATGCTCGAACATATACTTGTTTTGAGTGCCTATTTATTTTCTATCGGTATTTATGGATTGATCACGAGTCGAAATATGGTTCGGCGCCCTTATGTGTCTTGAACTTATACTGAATGCGGTTAATATAAATTTTGTAACATTTTCTGATTTTTTTGATAGTCGGCAATTAAAAGGAAATATTTTATCAATTTTTGTTATAGCTATTGCAGCCGCTGAAGCAGCTATTGGATCAGCTATTGTTTCCTCAATTTATCGTAACAGAAAATCAACGCGTATCAATCAATCAACTTTGTTGAATAAGTAATATTAATAATATTAAATTATAAGATTCACCAATTTGAATTAGCATGTCCAATATGTTGGAATCTACATCATGTTTTCGAAAACGTAAGAAATCAAAGTATCTTGGTCCTTTCTTATGAGTTGATCCCGAAGGAAATTGATTAGAAAATTTCTGGTAAATCGTTGATTCATCTGGTGTTTAACTATAATGATTCATTTACAAGTTTACTAGATTGAAATTTTATGATGTTCAAAAAATTATAGATCCCATGTCACATTCAGTAAAAATTTATGATACATGTATAGGGTGTACTCAATGTGTCCGAGCCTGCCCCACCGATGTGTTAGAAATGATACCTTGGGATGGATGTAAAGCTAAGCAAATTGCTTCCGCTCCAAGAACAGAAGACTGTGTTGGTTGTAAGAGATGTGAATCCGCTTGTCCAACAGATTTCTTGAGCGTTCGAGTTTATTTATGGCATGAAACAACTCGAAGTATGGGTCTAGCTTATTGATACGTTCCCGAAAACCCCACTTGAATACATTTTGAATCCATTTTATTTTTTTTTTACTGAAAAAACCCGTGCTCAAAAAAAATCTTTTTTGAGCACGGGTTTTTCTGGTCCAAGTGCATCTTGTCTTTACCACGAATTATTTTCCTTGGTTAACAATAATTGTAGTTTTACCAATATCTGCAGGTTCTTTAATTTTCTTTCTTCCTCATAGAGGAAATAAGCTAATTAAGTGGTATACTATGTGTATATGCATATTTGAACTCCTTCTAACAACCTATGCATTTTGTTATCATTTCCGATTGGACGATCCATTAATCCAGCTGGAGGAAGATTATAAATGGATAAATTTTTTTGATTTTTACTGGAGATTGGGAATAGATGGACTTTCTATAGGGCCCATTTTACTGACAGGATTTATCACTACTTTAGCTACTTTGGCGGCTTGGCCAGTTACTCGAGATTCGCGATTATTCCATTTCTTGATGCTAGCAATGTACAGTGGTCAAATAGGATCATTTTCTTCTCGAGACCTTTTACTTTTTTTCATCATGTGGGAGTTCGAATTAATTCCCGTTTATCTACTTCTATCCATGTGGGGGGGAAAGAAACGTCTGTACTCGGCTACAAAATTTATTTTGTACACTGCGGGGGGTTCCATTTTTTTATTAATAGGAGTTTTGGGTATCGGTTTATACGGTTCTAATGAACCAACATTAAATTTTGAAACATTAGCTAATCAATCGTATCCTGTCGCACTGGAAATCATATTCTATATTGGATTTCTTATTGCTTTTGCTGTCAAATCGCCGATTATACCCTTACATACGTGGTTACCAGACACCCATGGGGAGGCACATTACAGTACTTGTATGCTTCTAGCCGGAATTTTATTAAAAATGGGAGCGTATGGATTAGTTCGCATCAATATGGAATTATTACCCCACGCTCATTCCATATTTTCTCCCTGGTTGATAATAGTGGGTACAATGCAAATAATTTATGCAGCTTCAACATCTCTTGGTCAACGGAATTTAAAAAAAAGAATAGCCTATTCCTCCGTATCTCATATGGGTTTCATAATTATAGGAATTGGCTCTATAACTGATACGGGACTCAACGGAGCTATTTTACAAATAATATCTCATGGATTTATCGGTGCTGCACTTTTTTTCTTGGCAGGAACGAGTTATGATAGAATGCGTCTTTTTTATCTCGACGAAATGGGTGGAATGGCTATTCCGATTCCAAAAATATTTACGATGTTCAGTATCTTATCGATGGCTTCTCTTGCATTACCGGGCATGAGTGGTTTTGTTGCAGAGTTGATAGTCTTTTTTGGAATAATTACCAGCCAAAAATATTTTTTAATGCCAAAAATACTAATTACTTTCGTAATGTCAATTGGAATGATATTAACTCCTATTTATTCATTATCTATGTCACGTCAAATGTTCTATGGATACAAGCTATTTAATGCTCAAAGTTCTTATTTTTTTGATTCTGGACCACGAGAGTTATTTGTTTCGATCTCTATCTTTCTACCAGTAATAGGTATTGGTATTTATCCGGATTTTGTCCTCTCATTATCAGGTGAGAAGGTCGAAACTATTCTATATAATTATTTTTATAGATAGTTTTGATGAATAAAACAAAAAATCAAAAAGTAATCCTATGATTTTTAAAATTGTTCGTTGTACAGTGAAAAAAAAAAGAAAGAAGTCTTTTTTCTTCTCTTAAGTTTAAGTTAAGTAAAAAAAGGTAAAAGAATTAAATTGAATTTTAATCAGACATCTTTGGCTTTTGTTAGAACCTTTTGAATCAAGTAGTGGAGTGATTCAAAAGGTTCTTGACAGCTTACAATAAGTTTTCTTATATATACGCTGTCCTATCTTAGTATTTGTTAGGCTTAGCCTTTTTATTCAATTCAATTAGATGTTAATGTAAATGAACCATAACTATGTAAACCTATTCCTAATAGATTGACCCCAAAATAGCATATCCAAATTATAAGAAATCCCATAGAAGCCACAAGTGCGGAATTTACACCTTCCAAATTTTTATTTGTTCGGGTATGTAAATAAATCGCGAATACGGTCCAAGTAATAAATGCCCAAGTTTCCTTTGGGTCCCAATTCCAATATGATCCCCACGCCTCATTAGCCCATACGGCTCCCGAAAGAATTCCTATGGTTAAAAAGATAAACCCGAGACTAATAATACGATAACTCCAACGATCCAATTGTTGAGTCAATTGATACCTGTAAAAATTTTTAGAAGAAAGAAAATAAGTGTTTAATAAAACATTGCTTCTTTCATTCATGTATTGGATTTCGCCAAACGAAAATGACTGATTTAATAAATTATTGTTTTTACCAATAATTTTTATGGCTTTTCGAAATGTAATGACTAGAAGAGCTACTGATAATAATGATCCACATAAAAGAGCTGCATAGCCTAATACCATCATACTTACGTGCATCATTAACCACTGGGATTGGAGAGCAGGCGCTAATATTGCGGATTGATGCATTTTGGTTAAAAGACCCGAAGTGGCAAAGCCTTGGGTAAAAATAACACTTGGTGCGGTTATTGCGCTTAAATCATTTTTACGCTTTTTAAAATAGTAAACCATATGAATAAGGGAGAAACCCCATGAAAGAAAGATTAATGATTCATATAAATCACTTAATGGGAAATGTCCTGAATAAATCCAACGAGTGACTAATAATCCTGTTATACAGAAAAAGGTAACTATCATGCCCTTTTCTGATGAATCATATAGTCCTACGACTTCATCGACTAATAAGAATAAGGTTAAAAAATGAATTGTAATTACAATTGAAACGACCGAAAAGGATATATGAGTTAATATATGCTCTAAAGTTGAAAAAATCATAAGAATTCTGAAAAAAGCGAGGGTTTCTAGATTTTATGGAATGGAAATCAGGAATTAAATTCATTATAGGACTTATTCTATCTCTTTTAGAAGATACTATGCCGCTACTCGGACTCGAACCGAGATGCTCTAGCACTGCTTCCTAAGAGCAGCGTGTCTACCGATTTCACCATAGCGGCTTGCTCGAAATCATAATAAGCCATTTTTTATTCAATCGTCGAGATTGAAGGTGAAGGGGTCAATTCAATGTAAAATGTAAAAGAAGCATTTAATTTAAATTGATGAATAAAAACTCGTTTAAATAGCAATTTGAAGGTTCAAAAAGAATCTTTATTATTTATCGTTTTATTTAATTATCCTTTTTTTTATTTAATATTTAATTTAATATTTAATTATTTCAACAGAGATTTTATAGTTTGTGTTTTCCTAAAAGAGAACTCCTCTATTGTAACTAAACTAACTAGTTGTAACTTCAATTCATAGATAGAATTCAACAAAAAAATGTTCTTTATCATTTTAATTTTTTAATGATTCATCTCTCATTCTTTTATATGATTTTTATGAATCTATAAAAAAAAAAATGCTTATCAATTGAATGAATAAATGAATGAAAAAATATTATTTTTAGAGATCACAATTTCAGCACCACATCCAATGATTTCAAAAGATTTATGTAATTTGCATAGCTTTGTATTAATCGTTAGGATTTTGCGTTTTAAGGATTTATCAAACCAACTAGATATTGGGTTGTACACGTTACGTTATATAAAAAGCGTTTCGATTCCTGTCATAATTGTACCATACTTCAAAAAAGTATTTCGAATTTCGAATTCTAAAAATATGTCTTGATTCATCTTCTTATACAAACATAGAATTTTTTTAGATCATTTTAAATTGATACATTATTTGTATATCCACTAAATTATAAAGGGAGTTTTCTCAATTGGGTTGAAAGCAAGGGAAGGATATATAGTAATTCAGAGAAATAATGATTCATAAAGTTACAAAATTGAAACTTAATGGATTAGTTTCAACAACCCAGTTAAAGCTCTTATATATATGTGCTCCGATATAGCTATAGTATAAATATACAAATTTTTATTATTTAATTATTTAATTATTTATTATTATAAATTGAAATTGAATATTATAAAAATAACAAATTATTATAACACTAAGATACCAAATGGGGCGATGGGGAAAATGAGAATCCCCATCCCGGAAATGAAAAAAAAAAAGATATTCAAAAAAGAAAACCTTTGTATCTTATTCGAGTTAAACCAATTCAGATTAAAAAAAAATTATTTGTCGTACAAAAAAACTTTTTGAATTACCCGTAAAAATAGATCTCGATAATGAAAAAGCTTTCAACGCCGCCCAATATCCTTTCTTTTTCCAAACATTTTTTCGAATACGCTTTTTTGATGTAGAAGTACGTTTTTTTGGAACTGCCATTCAAAAAAAAGGTTATTTAGTGCTATAGTTGGATGTCAAAGACATCTATTTTTAAAACAAAATGATCGGTGTCTTTATGTCATTATTTATCTATTCCTATAGATTTTCTAGATTAATAGATTTTCTAGATTATAATTATCTATATACTACTATATAAATTTCATAAGAACTAAATAGAGATGGGAAAATAACATAAAATGCTTCTATTCTAGAAAAAAAAAAAAAAAAAAATATGATATAACCTTTTTTTATTTATATTCCATACACTATCCAGAAAAAAAGAAGAATTTGTATTTAATTTATTGGTACCTTTCTTTTTTATATCTCCATTCAAATCTATAGGATAGATTAGGATCTATTATGATATATAAATTGAATTGATGAAATCAAAAAAACGTAAAAAAGAGTCTTTCCTTCTCTATCTCTGCCTATTTTTTTTGTCGTCCTACATTTATAATTTATACATCTCCATTTATACACGAAAAATACATCAAAACAAAAAAATGTAAAAAAACCATTTTATTTACCTAATAAAAAACAAACTTGAATTTTTTTCTATTAATTGGTAATTGGTCAAGCTCGAAGAGAGAGTATGCCCAATTTTCATTTTCAATCAAATTCGAATGAGACTCGTAATTAATCTGTTAAAGGATACATAATTTTGAAAAAAAAAAAGAATATTTTTTTTTTCCATTAGTAACTCGGTGATATCATTTGATTACTTCTAACTTCGAAATTTGAATATTTTTGAAATATTTGAGAAAGATTAAAAGATTAATAATAGAAAATTCCAGTTAACTTTGTAATATCTTGATTGTATTATTGCTCCCTTTCCATCAAAAGAGATAAGAGCCGGTGAATCAGAAACGATTAATTAAGAAAGAATAAGAAAAAAGTTTTTATGGAGCATACATATCAATATTCATGGATCATACCTTTTGTGCCACTTCCAATTCCTATTTTAATAGGAATGGGACTCCTACTTTTTCCGACGGCAACAAAAAATCTTCGTCGTATGTGGGCTTTTCCCAATATTTTATTGTTAAGTATAGTTATGATTTTTTCGGTCGATCTGTCTATTCAGCAAATAAATAGAAGTTCTATCTATCAATA
>NW_028322803.1:5000-7500 GCF_047325235.1 Durio zibethinus
CCTGGGGAACAAAGGTAACAAAGGTTTTTTTATTGATGATAGTGACGACGATATTGATGATAGTGACGATATTGATGCTAGTGACGATATTGATGCTAGTGACGTTATTGATGATAGTGACGCTATTGATGATAGTGACGATATCGATTGTGACCTTGATACGGAGCTGGGGTTTCTAGATATCGATATTATGGATATGATGTCGGAAATAGACCGATTTTATATCACCCTTCAATTCGAACTAGCAAAAGCAATGTCTCCTTGCATAATATGGATTCCAAACATTCATGATCTGGATATGAATGAGGCGAATGACTTATCCCTCGGTCTATTAGTGAACTATCTCTCCAAGGATTGTGAAAGATGTTCCACTAGAAATATTCTTGTTATTGCTTCGACTCATATTCCCCGAAAAGTGGATCCCGCTCTAATAGCCCCGAATAGATTAAATACATGTATTAAGATACGAAGGCTTCTTATTCCACAACGACCAAAGCACTTTTTCACTCTTTCATATACTAAGGGATTTCACTTGGAAAAGAAAATGTTCCATACTAATGGATTCGGGTCCACAAACGTGGGTTCCAATGCACGAGATCTTGTAGCACTTACCAATGAGGCCCTATCGATTAGTATTACACAGAAGAAATCAATTCTAGACACTAATACACTTAGATTTGCTCTTCATAGACAAACTTGGGCTTTGCGATCCCGGGTAAGACCGGTTCAGGATCATGGGATCATTTTCTATCAGATAGGAAGGGCTCTTGTACAAAATGTACTTCTAAGTAATTGCCCCATAGATCCTATATCTATCTATATAAAGAGGAAATCAGGTAACGAAGGGGATCCTTATTTGTACAAATGGTACTTCGAGCTTGGAACGAGCATGAAGAAATTAACGATACTTCTTTATCTTTTGAGTTGTTCTGCCGGATCGGTCGCTCAAGACCTTTGGTCTCCACCCGGATCCGATGAAAAAAGTGGGATCACTTCTTCTGGGTTCGTTGAGAATGATTCTGATCTAGTTCATGGCCTATTAGAAGTAGAAGGCGCTCTGGTGGGATCCTCACGGACAGAAAAAGATTGCGGTCGGTTTGATAATGATCGAGTGACATCGCTTCTTCGGTCCGAACCGGGGAATCCCTTATATATGATGCAAAATGGATTATCTTCTATCGTTGATCAGAGATTTCTCTATGAAAAAGACGAACCGGAGTTTTTGGAGTTTGAAGAAGTAGAAGAAGGAGAAGAAGAAGTACTCGACCCGCAACAGATAGTGAAGGATTTATTCAATCACATAGTTTGGGCTCCTAGAATATGGCACCCTTGGGGCTTTCTATTTGATTGTATCGAAAGGCACAATGAATTGGGATTTCCCTATTGGGCCGGGTCATTTCGGGACAAGCGGATCTTTTATGATGAAGAGGATGAGCTTCACATTTATGATGAAGAGGATGAGCTTCACATTTATGATGAAGAGGATGAGCTTCAAGAGAATGATTCGGAGTTCTTGCAGAGTGGAACCATGCAGTACCAGGCACGATATAGATCTTCCAATGAACAAGACTTTTTTCAAATAAGCCAATTCATTTGGGACCCTGCGGATCCACTCTTTTTCCTATTCAAAGATCAGTCTGTGTTTTCACACCGAGAATTCTTTGCAGATAAAGAGATGTTAAAGGGGTTGTTGACTTTTACTGTCAAAATTTCCAGAAAATATCATCCTCTTACATCTATGTATGAAAACTGGTTTATCAAGAATAGGCAAGAAAAGCACTTCGAAGTCTTGATTCATCGCCAGAGATTGCTTAGAACCAATAGTTCATTATCTAATGGATTTTTCCGTTCTAATACTCCATCCGAGAGTTATCAGTATTTATCAAATCTGTTCCTATCTAACGGAAGGCTATTGGATCAAATGACAAAGACATTGTTTAGAAAAAGATGGATTTTCCCGGATGAAATGAAAATTGTATTCATGTAAGAGGAGAAAGGTTTCCCATTACTTAGCCGGAAAGATATGTGGCCATGAAATAGGGGATTAAGTGGAACGGAATTGACTGGGTGGTAGAGTTGTGGAAACACATGTTTCTTCCATATTTTGGACCTTAGCTCCATGGAACAATATGCTACTGCTGAAACATGGAAGAATTGAAATCTTAGATCAAAACACTATGTATGGATGGTATGAACTGCCGAAACAAGAATTCTTGAACAGCGAACAACCAGAGCTATTACTCACTACATCAAAAAATTTCCATTAATGAAAGATGTAAATCCATTGGAAAATCAAAAATACGCATGTCGGATGAAATGGTTGTTGCTATCTGCTCCAATAACGAATCATTGGTTTAACTGAATAACTAAATAAAATAGATAGACCTTTCTCTTCGTCTCAGGTCGATGGATCCTCCCTCTCAACTGGAGGATCCCCTATATGGATAATACACATTCCAGTTGACCGAGCCTAATTCTAATTGTTTTGTTCCGAAGCAAA
>NW_028322803.1:25000-45000 GCF_047325235.1 Durio zibethinus
AAATTCCCGCTGCTACCATAGTGGCAGCATGTATAAGAGCCGAAATAGGAGTAGGCCCCTCCATGGCATCAGGTAACCATACATGAAGGGGAAACTGCGCAGATTTAGCAACTGCGCCGGCAAATAATAAAGAGGCACATAAAGTAACAAATAAAAAATGAACCTCATTATTATAAATCACGTTATTAAATATTTCGAACAAATCTTGAAATTCGAAACTTCCCGTTATCCAATAAAAACCTAAGATTCCTAATAATAAACCAAAATCGCCTATCCGATTAGTTACAAACGCTTTTTGACAAGCGTTTGCCGCAACAGGTCGTGTGAACCAAAACCCTATTAATAGATAAGAACACATTCCAACCAATTCCCAAAAAATATAAATTTGTATCAAATTAGAACTAGTAACTAATCCCAACATTGAAGTATTGAATAAACTCATATAAGCAAAAAATCTCAAATATCCTTGATCATGAGACATATAATTGTCACTATAAATAAGAACAAAAATTCCAACAGTAGTGATTAATATTGACATAATAGAGGTAAGTGAATCAATAAAGTAGCCAAACTCGAAAGAAAAATCATTATTGATGGTCCAAGACCATCCATATTGATAGATAGAACTTCTATTTATTTGCTGAATAGACAGATCGACCGAAAAAATCATAACTATACTTAACAATAAAATATTGGGAAAAGCCCACATACGACGAAGATTTTTTGTTGCCGTCGGAAAAAGTAGGAGTCCCATTCCTATTAAAATAGGAATTGGAAGTGGCACAAAAGGTATGATCCATGAATATTGATATGTATGCTCCATAAAAACTTTTTTCTTATTCTTTCTTAATTAATCGTTTCTGATTCACCGGCTCTTATCTCTTTTGATGGAAAGGGAGCAATAATACAATCAAGATATTACAAAGTTAACTGGAATTTTCTATTATTAATCTTTTAATCTTTCTCAAATATTTCAAAAATATTCAAATTTCGAAGTTAGAAGTAATCAAATGATATCACCGAGTTACTAATGGAAAAAAAAAATATTCTTTTTTTTTTTCAAAATTATGTATCCTTTAACAGATTAATTACGAGTCTCATTCGAATTTGATTGAAAATGAAAATTGGGCATACTCTCTCTTCGAGCTTGACCAATTACCAATTAATAGAAAAAAATTCAAGTTTGTTTTTTATTAGGTAAATAAAATGGTTTTTTTACATTTTTTTGTTTTGATGTATTTTTCGTGTATAAATGGAGATGTATAAATTATAAATGTAGGACGACAAAAAAAATAGGCAGAGATAGAGAAGGAAAGACTCTTTTTTACGTTTTTTTGATTTCATCAATTCAATTTATATATCATAATAGATCCTAATCTATCCTATAGATTTGAATGGAGATATAAAAAAGAAAGGTACCAATAAATTAAATACAAATTCTTCTTTTTTTCTGGATAGTGTATGGAATATAAATAAAAAAAGGTTATATCATATTTTTTTTTTTTTTTTTTTCTAGAATAGAAGCATTTTATGTTATTTTCCCATCTCTATTTAGTTCTTATGAAATTTATATAGTAGTATATAGATAATTATAATCTAGAAAATCTATTAATCTAGAAAATCTATAGGAATAGATAAATAATGACATAAAGACACCGATCATTTTGTTTTAAAAATAGATGTCTTTGACATCCAACTATAGCACTAAATAACCTTTTTTTTGAATGGCAGTTCCAAAAAAACGTACTTCTACATCAAAAAAGCGTATTCGAAAAAATGTTTGGAAAAAGAAAGGATATTGGGCGGCGTTGAAAGCTTTTTCATTATCGAGATCTATTTTTACGGGTAATTCAAAAAGTTTTTTTGTACGACAAATAATTTTTTTTTAATCTGAATTGGTTTAACTCGAATAAGATACAAAGGTTTTCTTTTTTGAATATCTTTTTTTTTTTCATTTCCGGGATGGGGATTCTCATTTTCCCCATCGCCCCATTTGGTATCTTAGTGTTATAATAATTTGTTATTTTTATAATATTCAATTTCAATTTATAATAATAAATAATTAAATAATTAAATAATAAAAATTTGTATATTTATACTATAGCTATATCGGAGCACATATATATAAGAGCTTTAACTGGGTTGTTGAAACTAATCCATTAAGTTTCAATTTTGTAACTTTATGAATCATTATTTCTCTGAATTACTATATATCCTTCCCTTGCTTTCAACCCAATTGAGAAAACTCCCTTTATAATTTAGTGGATATACAAATAATGTATCAATTTAAAATGATCTAAAAAAATTCTATGTTTGTATAAGAAGATGAATCAAGACATATTTTTAGAATTCGAAATTCGAAATACTTTTTTGAAGTATGGTACAATTATGACAGGAATCGAAACGCTTTTTATATAACGTAACGTGTACAACCCAATATCTAGTTGGTTTGATAAATCCTTAAAACGCAAAATCCTAACGATTAATACAAAGCTATGCAAATTACATAAATCTTTTGAAATCATTGGATGTGGTGCTGAAATTGTGATCTCTAAAAATAATATTTTTTCATTCATTTATTCATTCAATTGATAAGCATTTTTTTTTTTATAGATTCATAAAAATCATATAAAAGAATGAGAGATGAATCATTAAAAAATTAAAATGATAAAGAACATTTTTTTGTTGAATTCTATCTATGAATTGAAGTTACAACTAGTTAGTTTAGTTACAATAGAGGAGTTCTCTTTTAGGAAAACACAAACTATAAAATCTCTGTTGAAATAATTAAATATTAAATTAAATATTAAATAAAAAAAAGGATAATTAAATAAAACGATAAATAATAAAGATTCTTTTTGAACCTTCAAATTGCTATTTAAACGAGTTTTTATTCATCAATTTAAATTAAATGCTTCTTTTACATTTTACATTGAATTGACCCCTTCACCTTCAATCTCGACGATTGAATAAAAAATGGCTTATTATGATTTCGAGCAAGCCGCTATGGTGAAATCGGTAGACACGCTGCTCTTAGGAAGCAGTGCTAGAGCATCTCGGTTCGAGTCCGAGTAGCGGCATAGTATCTTCTAAAAGAGATAGAATAAGTCCTATAATGAATTTAATTCCTGATTTCCATTCCATAAAATCTAGAAACCCTCGCTTTTTTCAGAATTCTTATGATTTTTTCAACTTTAGAGCATATATTAACTCATATATCCTTTTCGGTCGTTTCAATTGTAATTACAATTCATTTTTTAACCTTATTCTTATTAGTCGATGAAGTCGTAGGACTATATGATTCATCAGAAAAGGGCATGATAGTTACCTTTTTCTGTATAACAGGATTATTAGTCACTCGTTGGATTTATTCAGGACATTTCCCATTAAGTGATTTATATGAATCATTAATCTTTCTTTCATGGGGTTTCTCCCTTATTCATATGGTTTACTATTTTAAAAAGCGTAAAAATGATTTAAGCGCAATAACCGCACCAAGTGTTATTTTTACCCAAGGCTTTGCCACTTCGGGTCTTTTAACCAAAATGCATCAATCCGCAATATTAGCGCCTGCTCTCCAATCCCAGTGGTTAATGATGCACGTAAGTATGATGGTATTAGGCTATGCAGCTCTTTTATGTGGATCATTATTATCAGTAGCTCTTCTAGTCATTACATTTCGAAAAGCCATAAAAATTATTGGTAAAAACAATAATTTATTAAATCAGTCATTTTCGTTTGGCGAAATCCAATACATGAATGAAAGAAGCAATGTTTTATTAAACACTTATTTTCTTTCTTCTAAAAATTTTTACAGGTATCAATTGACTCAACAATTGGATCGTTGGAGTTATCGTATTATTAGTCTCGGGTTTATCTTTTTAACCATAGGAATTCTTTCGGGAGCCGTATGGGCTAATGAGGCGTGGGGATCATATTGGAATTGGGACCCAAAGGAAACTTGGGCATTTATTACTTGGACCGTATTCGCGATTTATTTACATACCCGAACAAATAAAAATTTGGAAGGTGTAAATTCCGCACTTGTGGCTTCTATGGGATTTCTTATAATTTGGATATGCTATTTTGGGGTCAATCTATTAGGAATAGGTTTACATAGTTATGGTTCATTTACATTAACATCTAATTGAATTGAATAAAAAGGCTAAGCCTAACAAATACTAAGATAGGACAGCGTATATATAAGAAAACTTATTGTAAGCTGTCAAGAACCTTTTGAATCACTCCACTACTTGATTCAAAAGGTTCTAACAAAAGCCAAAGATGTCTGATTAAAATTCAATTTAATTCTTTTACCTTTTTTTACTTAACTTAAACTTAAGAGAAGAAAAAAGACTTCTTTCTTTTTTTTTTCACTGTACAACGAACAATTTTAAAAATCATAGGATTACTTTTTGATTTTTTGTTTTATTCATCAAAACTATCTATAAAAATAATTATATAGAATAGTTTCGACCTTCTCACCTGATAATGAGAGGACAAAATCCGGATAAATACCAATACCTATTACTGGTAGAAAGATAGAGATCGAAACAAATAACTCTCGTGGTCCAGAATCAAAAAAATAAGAACTTTGAGCATTAAATAGCTTGTATCCATAGAACATTTGACGTGACATAGATAATGAATAAATAGGAGTTAATATCATTCCAATTGACATTACGAAAGTAATTAGTATTTTTGGCATTAAAAAATATTTTTGGCTGGTAATTATTCCAAAAAAGACTATCAACTCTGCAACAAAACCACTCATGCCCGGTAATGCAAGAGAAGCCATCGATAAGATACTGAACATCGTAAATATTTTTGGAATCGGAATAGCCATTCCACCCATTTCGTCGAGATAAAAAAGACGCATTCTATCATAACTCGTTCCTGCCAAGAAAAAAAGTGCAGCACCGATAAATCCATGAGATATTATTTGTAAAATAGCTCCGTTGAGTCCCGTATCAGTTATAGAGCCAATTCCTATAATTATGAAACCCATATGAGATACGGAGGAATAGGCTATTCTTTTTTTTAAATTCCGTTGACCAAGAGATGTTGAAGCTGCATAAATTATTTGCATTGTACCCACTATTATCAACCAGGGAGAAAATATGGAATGAGCGTGGGGTAATAATTCCATATTGATGCGAACTAATCCATACGCTCCCATTTTTAATAAAATTCCGGCTAGAAGCATACAAGTACTGTAATGTGCCTCCCCATGGGTGTCTGGTAACCACGTATGTAAGGGTATAATCGGCGATTTGACAGCAAAAGCAATAAGAAATCCAATATAGAATATGATTTCCAGTGCGACAGGATACGATTGATTAGCTAATGTTTCAAAATTTAATGTTGGTTCATTAGAACCGTATAAACCGATACCCAAAACTCCTATTAATAAAAAAATGGAACCCCCCGCAGTGTACAAAATAAATTTTGTAGCCGAGTACAGACGTTTCTTTCCCCCCCACATGGATAGAAGTAGATAAACGGGAATTAATTCGAACTCCCACATGATGAAAAAAAGTAAAAGGTCTCGAGAAGAAAATGATCCTATTTGACCACTGTACATTGCTAGCATCAAGAAATGGAATAATCGCGAATCTCGAGTAACTGGCCAAGCCGCCAAAGTAGCTAAAGTAGTGATAAATCCTGTCAGTAAAATGGGCCCTATAGAAAGTCCATCTATTCCCAATCTCCAGTAAAAATCAAAAAAATTTATCCATTTATAATCTTCCTCCAGCTGGATTAATGGATCGTCCAATCGGAAATGATAACAAAATGCATAGGTTGTTAGAAGGAGTTCAAATATGCATATACACATAGTATACCACTTAATTAGCTTATTTCCTCTATGAGGAAGAAAGAAAATTAAAGAACCTGCAGATATTGGTAAAACTACAATTATTGTTAACCAAGGAAAATAATTCGTGGTAAAGACAAGATGCACTTGGACCAGAAAAACCCGTGCTCAAAAAAGATTTTTTTTGAGCACGGGTTTTTTCAGTAAAAAAAAAATAAAATGGATTCAAAATGTATTCAAGTGGGGTTTTCGGGAACGTATCAATAAGCTAGACCCATACTTCGAGTTGTTTCATGCCATAAATAAACTCGAACGCTCAAGAAATCTGTTGGACAAGCGGATTCACATCTCTTACAACCAACACAGTCTTCTGTTCTTGGAGCGGAAGCAATTTGCTTAGCTTTACATCCATCCCAAGGTATCATTTCTAACACATCGGTGGGGCAGGCTCGGACACATTGAGTACACCCTATACATGTATCATAAATTTTTACTGAATGTGACATGGGATCTATAATTTTTTGAACATCATAAAATTTCAATCTAGTAAACTTGTAAATGAATCATTATAGTTAAACACCAGATGAATCAACGATTTACCAGAAATTTTCTAATCAATTTCCTTCGGGATCAACTCATAAGAAAGGACCAAGATACTTTGATTTCTTACGTTTTCGAAAACATGATGTAGATTCCAACATATTGGACATGCTAATTCAAATTGGTGAATCTTATAATTTAATATTATTAATATTACTTATTCAACAAAGTTGATTGATTGATACGCGTTGATTTTCTGTTACGATAAATTGAGGAAACAATAGCTGATCCAATAGCTGCTTCAGCGGCTGCAATAGCTATAACAAAAATTGATAAAATATTTCCTTTTAATTGCCGACTATCAAAAAAATCAGAAAATGTTACAAAATTTATATTAACCGCATTCAGTATAAGTTCAAGACACATAAGGGCCCGAACCATATTTCGACTCGTGATCAATCCATAAATACCGATAGAAAATAAATAGGCACTCAAAACAAGTATATGTTCGAGCATCATTGACCAACTCCTTATCAATTTCGATTCATTTTAATATGAACAATAATTCAACGGATTTGATTGACTAGAATAGAATATAACAAAAAGAATATATTGGAAATATCTCGAATAAACGAATTTCTATTTTATATTTTATACACGAACAAGAATTCAAGGAAAATAGATGCGATAAGACAGAAAAAAGTTTAATTTGGATTGCTTGCTATTCCTAGTTAGAAAGATTTATTACTGACGAGCCACAGCAATTGCACCTATCAAAGCAACTAAAAGAATTAGTGAAATGAATTCAAATGGAAGAAAAAAATCTGTTGCTAAATGAATTCCAATTTGTTGACTATTACTTATCAAATCTTGTTCTATAATTTGGTTTGATCTTGTAGTCCAAATAATCCCGTACCATGATGTATCTAATATAGTAGTAATTAGCGAAACAAGAATACTTGTACAAATCAACGAAGTAAGGCCATTCCCAATGGTCCACAGATTAAAATTTTTATAATATTCTGAACCATTCATGAACATCACAGCAAATAGGATTAAAACATTTATGGCTCCCACATAAATAAGAAGCTGGGCAGCAGCTACAAAATGAGAATTTGAGAGAATATAGAATAAGGATATACAAACAAGAACCAATCCCAATGAAAAGGCAGAAAAAATTGGATTGGTAAGTAATACCACTCCCAGGCCCCCTAATATAAGACCCGATCCCAGAAAAACTAAAAGAAAATCGTGTATTGGTCCAGGCAAATCCATTATATGTAAAATAAGAGATAAATAAATCGAAATGCTTTTCATGATCTTATTGACCCGACCAGGAATTTTTTTTTTATGATACGTTCCTAATTGAATAAAATCCTAATCTATTAGGTGTGAATTGATCTAAGTACAATTATTGTTTCGTTTTTAATTCTTTTTTTTTGTTCGGTTCGAAAGGGTATTTTGTTTTTTGAAACTATATATTTCGAAATAATTACGAATATATTAATAGATTTTCAAGAAAAATGAATTCGAAATTCTTATCAACCAGTTAATTTGTAATTGAATTTTTATTTATTGACCAAACAAAGAGTAAAGGCCTCATTCTTTTAAGTCAAACCAAATATTCTTTTAACTTAAACCAAAACGGAACCTTAAAAGAATTGGAAATTTCTCTTTAATAGAATAGGAGGTTTACTTACTCAGTTTTTCTTTGAGGCGAATTCAAAATTGTTCGAATTGTATAATCGTCAATTACTGACATTGGTAAACGGCCCAAAGCAATTTGATTATAATTCAATTCGTGACGGTCGTAAGTAGAAAGTTCATATTCTTCAGTCATTGATAAACAATTTGTTGGACAATACTCAACGCAGTTACCACAAAATATACAAATTCCGAAATCAATACTGTAATTAAGCAATCGTTTTTTTCTAATATCCGTTTCAAATTTCCAATCAACAACAGGCAGATCTATAGGGCATACACGAACACATACTTCACAAGCAATGCATTTATCAAATTCAAAATGGATTCGCCCACGGAAACGCTCTGATGCGATTAATTTTTCATAAGGGTATTGAATAGTTACAGGTAAACGATTTGCGTGGGATAAGGTAATCATGAAACCTTGACCAATGTACCTTGCTGCTCGGACTGTTTGGTGGCCATAATTCATGAACCCAGTTACCATAGGGAACATATCGTGAATATCTATGAATAATTTTATGTTTGTTTCTTTCTCTTGTTTGAACCAAGTCATGAATCTCGTATTCTTTTTTTCTTTACAGTGAAAGAAGTTGGAAAGAAGTTGTTAATAATAGATTACCGAGAGAAATGGGTAAAAGAAATTTCCATCCAAGATTTAATAATTGGTCCATTCTTAACCTAGGTAAAGTCCATCTTGTTGCGATAGAAATAAACAAAAACAAATAAGTTTTAGCTAATGTAATAAAGATACCAATTGTCGTTCCAAAGATTCCATTCATTTTATTTATTTCAAATAGCTCAGGGACGAATACGTACGGAATGGAAATATTCCAACCCCCCAAGTAAAGAACTGTTACAAATAAGGAAGAAAGTAATAGATTTAGATAGGAAGCAACATAAAATAAACCAAATTTGATACCCGAATATTCGGTTTGATACCCTGCTACTAATTCTTCCTCGGCTTCTGGTAAATCAAAAGGTAATCTCTCACATTCTGCTAGAGAAGAAATTAGAAAAACGATAAACCCTATTGGCTGACGCCACAAATTCCATCCCCAAACCCCATATTTTGATTGCGCCTCAACTATATCAACTGTACTTGAGCTGTTAGATAATTATAGTCGATGATAACATCACTGTTCCCATCGCTAGTCCAAAACCGTACATGAGGTTTTCAACTCATACGGCTCCTCGTGGGTCACAAATAAATTTAAGGACCGAATCAGTATTATTTCTCTTCGTATGGTTGTAGAATAGATAGAGAAAAAATGGATTGGAAGGTCCAAAATTATACCAATGGAATTCTGTCTGCTATATTATGAAGAATAAAAAAAGTGCTTCTGAATTGATCTCGCCCGTTACTAATTTCAATTTTTATTTGTTGAGTAATAACTTAAGCCTTCAATAAAATACTTCTTGTAGAAATATCAATAGATATTTCAACCCATTGTTTTCGATTACGAAAAAAATTAAATATTACATTAGCTCATAAATCATGACACAGATTATATCTCTCTATATATATGAAAGAAAGAATAAAAAAAAAAAAAATATTTATTTTTTATTCTTTCTTTTTCGTTCCTATTCTTCTTTCTGATCTGAGAAAATTACGAATGGGGGCTTAAACTAAAAAATAGTAAAGGATTATTTCGTTCCTGATAGTCATTACTTTAATCGGTGGATAGGAGCATACTCTGGACCGGAATCGTGGGTAGTACTGCCTACTCATTTCTACTAATTTAAAGCCCCAATTAGTATTCTTTTTATGTTATCCAGAAATATCCTTTTTATATAATTTACATAATCTCCATTACTAATCCTTTGTGTATTTTGGTGTTCCTAACCATCCACTCATTTTTTTGTTCAATCCCCCGTTTGGTTTGGCAATACATGTATGGGAATCTATACAAAGGATAGCCAAAACTCTATACGGTTGATCTTTTGAGCCCGCTTCAAGCTAGATTGACTAATCAACCCGTCTTGGGGTAAAGACTTCTTCCACTTATGTTTTCTTCCACTTAACTCTTGTACATAGGAAATGAGATTAAATTTTTTTTTGTTTAATTTACTGCGAATTTATAAGCTGCTTTCTTTCACTCATATATAACTATCTAATTTAGTTTATCAACCTGAAGGATAATAAAATAACGAAGATATCTATTCAATCCATTCAGCTTATTTTATAGAACGAAAGGAATAGGGAAAAGAAAAGTTTATATTTCAACGAATCGCACGTAGAGATATTGATAAAACACATAGAGTTAATGGTATTTCATAACTAATCGATTGAGCAGCAGCTCGCAGACCACCTAAAAAGGAATATTTATTATTTGATCCGTATCCTGACATAAGAAGTCCAACAGGAGCAATACTTGAAATGGCAATCCATAAAAAAATACCGATATTGAGATCGGCTAAAATAAGGCGAGAGCTAAAAGGAATTACTGAAAAACTTAGTAAAATGGATATGACTGCTATAGACGGTCCAATACGGAATAAACGAGTATTTCCTCTAGATGGAAGAATATTCTCTTTGAAAAGCAGTTTTGTTCCATCTGCTAGAGCTTGAAGAATTCCCAAAGGGCCGGCGTATTCAGGCCCAATACGTTGTTGTATTCCTGCAGATATTTCTCTTTCTAACCATACAATTACTAGTACACCTATTGTGATTCCCAATACAAGAGTCAAAATAGGGACAAACATCCATATGATCCCATAGACCTCTTTTAAGGATTCCAATCTGTAAAAGGAATTGATATCTTCTACTTCTGTTGTATAAATTATCATTTCAACGATCAACTTCTCCCATAATGATATCTATGCTACCTAGTATCGTCATAATATCAGCCAATTTCATTCTTTTAACTAACTGAGGAAGAATTTGCAAATTGATAAAACCCGGCGGGCGAATTTTCCATCTCCAAGGAAAACCACTTTGATCTCCTATCAGAAAAATTCCTAATTCTCCCTTTGGGGCTTCCATTCTCGCATAAAGTTCTTGTCTCGGTAATTCAAATGTAGGAGAAGGTTTTTTACTAATGAATCGATATTCAAAATCATTCCATTCTGGATCCCTTTCTCGATCAAAACATCGGATTTCTAAATTCTCATAGGGACCCCCCGGAATTCCTTCCAGGGCCTGTTGAATTATTTTTATGGATTCCGTCATTTCACTGATTCGGACTAAATAACGAGCTAATGAATCTCCTTCTTTTTGCCACTGGATTTCCCAATCAAATTCGTCGTAACACTCATAATGATCAACTTTACGAAGATCCCATTTGATTCCAGAGGCTCGTAGCATTGGGCCGGATAGACCCCAATTTATTGCTTCTTCTCCACCAATAACCCCTACCCCTTCAACTCGTTCTAAAAAAATAGGATTTCGCGTAATAAGTTTTTGATATTCAACAATTCCTGTTAAAAAATAATCACAGAAATCCAAACATTTATCTATCCAGCCATAGGGTAGATCGGCCGCTACTCCTCCGATACGAAAATAATTATGCATCATTCTCATACCGGTGGCAGCTTCGAATAGATCATATACTAATTCTCTTTCTCTGAAAATATAGAAAAAGGGGGTCTGTGCACCAATATCGGCCATAAAAGGTCCAAGCCATAATAGATGAGAAGCTATACGACTCAACTCCAACATAATTACTCTGATATAGCTGGCTCTTTTAGGGACTTGAATATTGCCCAATTGTTCTGGTCCATTTACGGTTATTGCTTCCGTGAACATAGTGGCTAAATAATCCCAACGTGTTACATAAGGCAAATATTGTATAATTGTTCGGTTTTCCGCAATTTTTTCCATTCCTCTGTGTAAATAACCTAATATTGGTTCACAGTCAACAACATCTTCACCATCTAGAGTAACGATGAGACGAAGAACACCGTGCATTGATGGGTGGTGAGGTCCCATATTGACTATCATAAGGTCTTTTTCTGTAGCTGATAGATTCATAAGTTTTTCCTCGATTCATTCTTACATGAATTGTTGAAAACGAAAAGAAGTACATCAAAATGAAAAATATAATAAATCGACTAATTCAATCAAATTAACGATTTTTTGATTCCCGAATATCCAACTCACTAATTAATTCTTTATAACGTATGTTATTTTTCTTTGATAAATAAGACAGAAGCCGTTGACGTTTTCCTAGAATTTTACGTAGACCTCTCTGAGATAAATAGTCTTTTTTGTGCAATTCCAAATGTGAAGTAAGTCTTCGTATCTTATTGGTGAAACTGACTATTTGAAATTCAACGGACCCCTTGTTTTCTTCTTTTTTTTCTTGAAAAATAACTGAGATGAATGAATTTTTTACCATAAAACAAAAATTTCTCTCTCCCCCTTTTTTTGAATGTGAATTTTACTGATCAGTAATAATAATAATACCATTCATTTTAATATGCACAATGATTTTAAGTTCGTTATGAACTTTATAATTTTTTCAAATAAAATTAATCAATCCGGTTTTCAATCATAATATATGGAAAAATGTACCATTGACGAATTTTCAAACGCGGATACATATGTATCCTTACCATACTGAAACGACTGCCATTATTACTATTAAACCAATAGCGATTCATACAAGCTAAATCTTCTAATCGATAATTGGGCCAAAGAAAGAACTTTAATTTAATTAGTTTCTTTTTATCACTATCAAGATGTTTGTTTTTATTCAAAACTTGACCACAGTTTTTTACATTATTTAAAAATACTGGATTTCTATGCATACCATTTTTATCCCTTGAATTGAAAGAAATTCGAATTCGCAATTCTCTCCGGTGGTTAGGGGATAAAATATTTTCAGGAATAAACAAATCATAATGATTTTTGTCTTTATTTTCAGTCATTTTTTGATGTCTTGCAATGGATTCATCAAAATTATTTTTTTCAATATAGTTTTTTTTTTTGCGTCTTTTTTTTTTTTTGCGTCTTTGATTAATTTCATGTTTATTTTTATGAACCAATGAAATACTTATAGTTTGATATAGAATAAATTGTCCATCAATTTCTACATACCGGCGAATTGGTTCGATAATCAATACTCCTTTTTTGAGTAGGTATTGATAAGTTAAAAGTAACTTATCCGCCGAATCCATCAAAATATCCAGATTCGTTCCTCCTCTTCTAACAGAGTATAGAAAAGTTTCATTCATATTTATCAGGCCAAGAATGAAAGAATATGCTTTGATATTTTTGATTATTTTTTCATCGAAAGAATCAGCATCCCATCCGAATTGAAAATACAAATACTTTTGTAGGAATAAACGAGCTTCTCTCTTGCTCTCGTCTTCCTTTCTATGTTTTTTTGATTTACCAGAATCTTCTTCAACATCTTTTTCTTGATTGTCTGATTTACCTTTTTCTTGATCTGATTTACCTTTTTCTTGATTGGATGATTTACCTTTTTCTTGATTGGATGATTTACCTTTTTCTTGATTGTATGATTTACCTTTTTCTTGATTGGATGATTTACCATAATCTTCTTCAACATCTTTTTCTTGATTGTATGATTTACCTTTTTCTTGATTGGATGATTTACCATAATCTTCTTCAACATCTTTTTCTTGATTGTATGATTTACCTTTTTCTTCATTGTATGATTTACCATAATCTTCTTCAACATCTTTTTCTTGATTGTATGATTTACCTTTTTCTTCATTGTATGATTTACCATAATCTTCTTCAACATCTTTTTCTTGATTGTATGATTTACCTTTTTCTTGATTGGATGATTTACCTTTTTCTTGATTGGATGATTTACCATAATCTTCTTCAACATCTTTTTCTTGATTGTATGATTTACCTTTTTCTTGATTGGATGATTTACCTTTTTCTTGATTGGATGATTTACCATAATCTTCTTCAACATCTTTTTCTTGATTTGAGAGAACGGATCTAAATTTTCTTTTTTTTTTTGCATCTGATACAAGATCCTCTTTTTTTCCATTAAAATTAAAATTGAAAAGAAGTAGTTTTATTGGTATGATCCATGGTTCAACCTTATATGCATTATATAGTAGCACAAATTCTGGGAAGAACCAAAGTTCCAGATTCGATATTTGATAATTATTAAAATTATTAATCACAGTCTTAATATTTTTCTTACTCTTGGTACTGGTTTTCTTACTCTTGGTACTGGTCTTCTTACTCTTGGTACTGGTATCGACCCAGGACTCAATATCGGTCTTATTTCTAAGACAAAAATTAAGAATTCTCCAATTAAAAAATTTTCTATGCGAAAATTTCCCCGTTTTCCCCGTTTTCCCCGTTAGATAATTATGGATAGGAATATCCCCCAATATATCAAAAAATTTTCGTTTATCCATGTTGTAATTATAAGGAATCTCTTCCCTCTTATTTACTTGTAATGGTGATCCATAAGTATATGAGTCCCTCATATCTTGATATATAATAAATATATATGATAATAAATTATATCTATAGTGTTTTTTAAAATTATCTTTTTTATATTTTTGTTCTTGATTCCGTTTTTGTTCTTGATTCAGTTTATATTCTTGATTCAGTAATGAATTCGCTTGAAAATCATTTTTTTTTTCGTAATGTATTAATCTTTCTTTTTCATCTGAATCCCATTTTGTTAAATCTTTATTTTGAGCCATATAGTGTTGATTGACTCTATTTCGCCATTGTTCTGGTACTAATCTAAGCCATATACTCTGAACTAAATCGTATTGATAATCGTATTGATAATGACTCCTTAACCAGTTTTTCCATTCCTTTATTCCAGAGATTTTTTGTCTTAACCCATAATGATGTTTTAATTGGGAATGAGATATTCCTTGTTCTTCAAAATAATCTTTTATTTCATTTTTAAGAAAAAGAGATGTTCCGTGATATTGAAGGATAGGTTTGAATTTAATAACTTGGGTTTGTGATAATTTGTAAAATACATATGCTTGTGAGAGGGAGGATAAGTCACAAAAAGCTTTTGCATTTTGATTTCTAATATTCGAAAGTGAGTTTTTTATATTTTTTATAGTTGAAATAAAATGAATTGTATTTTTATTTGGTTTATTAATTCTTTCTTGATTTGCTTCATTATTGTAAATGAATTTATCAATCATTTTTTTTGTTGATTCAAGAAAAAGTTGTGGATTGGGTCTTGGAATATTAATGATATATTTAATGATATATAGAAAAATATCTATGTATATCTTTTGAATAAAAAGTTTTATAAATAAATAGAATTTACGGATTAATCGAATATTTCTTCTTTTTAATATTTTCCAAAATTTTTTTGATGATTCTAATTTCTTGTCTTTTATAATTTTTTCTATTTGATTTTTGATTGTGTTTGTTCTCTCAGTCAGATCTTTTATCTTTTTTTCTGTTAATGAATAATTTGTCCGCTCCATAGATTGAATTTGAAGGGATGATTCGTCAATCATCTTATTACTGATTATCGAATCTTTTTTAGTTTCGCCCAAATCTTTTTTAGTTTCGCCCAATTCTTCTCTCAACTCCAAAACTGGATTTCTTTTTGAAAGTTTTTTTATTATTCCCTTTACAAATGGAATTTTTGTTTCTCCTGAGACTTTTCGAAACAATTTTTTTCCTTTTTTAAAAATTTTCCATTTTTCACTTTTTTTTTCTAGTTCGTTAAAAATAGGCTGAAAAAACGAAGGCCGTCTTCGAGGAGGACCGCAAGGTAAGTCACTTTCCAGTCCACAAGCTGTTAAAAAGCAAAAATCATTCTTTTTAACTTTCTTTTTTTTCATTGGATCTTTATGCTTTTTTTTCATTGGATCTTTATGCTTTTTTTTCATTGGATCTTTATGAGAGGGTTTCAGTTTAGATCCGCGCCAAGGTTTCAGGCGAAAAGGATATAGGATCTTGATCTGGATACCTTCTGATAACCAATTTTTTGGAAAGTCTTTTGTGGAGAATTGAAGACCATTATAAGTGCATTTAACATGTATTTCTCGCTTCCAACCCTTGAAATCCGTGGACCACTCAGGAATTTGAAATAATAATATACGGACAATGTTTTTAGCTATTATCAATGAAGGTAATAGAATATATTTTCTAAAAATCGATTGGGCTATTAACATGATGCCCCTTGGTCCTTGACCAAAAAAGACGATATCCCAAAATTCTGCTGCGTCCAGCAGGAAGTCATCTGCCTCTGACTCTTGTCTTCTTTTTTCTTTCTCTTTTTTGTCTCCTTTTTGTATCTCTTCTATGCTTTCTCTTCTTTTTTCTTCCTCTTTGTCTCTTTCTTGTATCTTTTCTATGCTTTCTCTTATCTCTTCGTCTTCTTCTCTTATGTCCTCCTCATTTTCTGTATAATCAGAAATTTGTGATTCTTTGTTTTTCCATATCCAATTTCGAGATATTAGTTTTATCAGCCAAGAAATATCAGAATACAAAGATCTGAACACTCTGAAGAAGAGGCTGTCTACTCTGTCAAAAAAAAGTGGGGAATGCACATTTGATTGAAACAGTTCCCCATTAATTATTTTACGTCTTTGGGCACGCACGGCACCTTTTATTATGTCTCGACGAAAATTCGGTTCTGGCGAATATTCCATCAAAGATAGGTCGTTTTCTATATCGTTTGGTAGAAAAAAATCATCCTTTAACTCCTCCTTAGAAAAAACTATTGCGTACCGGAAGATTCTTGAACGAATTGCATAATCTGTTATCATGTGTTCCTCGCCTCCTCTATGGTGTTGTTCGAAAATGTCGAGTAGTTTGTATGACCATCGAGGAACTTCTTTACTTATTTCTTTTATTCCATTACTTATTTCTTTTATTCCATTAGATTTTTTTATAATTGTTTGATTGTCGGGATTAGTTATAACTATATTGCATAAAAATTTCAAAATTTTGACTCGATCCTCGGAATCGATATTTCCCTGTTCATCTTCTGTTTCTGTCAATAAAGAAAGTTCTTTTTCTGTTGATAATGATTTGAGTGTATCTATTGTCTGTTCATCTTCTGTTTCTGTCAATAAAGAAAGTTCTTTTTCTGTTGATAATGATTTGAGTGTATCTATTGTCTGTTCATCTTCTGTTTCTGTCAATAAAGAAAGTTCTTTTTCTGTTGATAATGATTTGAGTGTATCTATTGTCTGTTCATCTTCTGTTTCTGTCAATAAAGAAAGTTCTTTTTCTGTTGATAATGATTTGAGTGTATCTATTGTCTGTTCATCTTCTGTTTCTGTCAATAAAGAAAGTTCTTTTTCTGTTGATAATGATTTGAGTGTATCTATTGTCTGTTCATCTTCTGTTTCTGTCAATAAAGAAAGTTCTTTTTCTGTTGATAATGATTTGAGTGTATCTATTGTCTGTTCAAATTCGTAATAATCAGTAGCAAGAAGTATAACATGAATCTTATTTATCCAAAACGGATCCGTGTTTGTTTTTTCACTTAAAGGTGAAAACAATTTTTTGATTCTTCCGCGGTAGGGTCCCTGCAAGAAAGGATCATATATTTTAGGCAAGTATTTTATTTTAGTTTCATTATTAGTTTCATTATTAGTTTCATTATTAGTTTCATTATTTCTTTTAGTTTCATTATTTCTTTTAGTTTCATTATTTCTTTTAGTTTCATTATTAGTTTCATTATTAGTTTCATTATTAGTTTCATTATTTCTTTTAATTTCATTATTTCTTTTAGTTTCATTATTAGTTTCATTATTAGTTTCATTATTAGTTTCATTATTAGTTTCATTATTAGTTTCAGTAGTAGTTTCTTCATTATTAGTTTCATTATTAGTTTCATTATTAGTTTCATTATTAGTTTCTTCATTAGTTTCATAATTAGAAAATCGAGTCCTTTTTTCAAGTATGCCCAGATCAAAAGATTCCTTATATAAATATTCCTTATCTAAATATTCGACTCTCTTTATAAACTCCTTACTTAAATTTATTCTTTTTAGTTCATTGATAAAACTCCAATCAGTATACGATTCGTCAGAAAACAATTCTTCTGGTGTGAAAAAATCTATTTGTTTTTGTACCATTTCTCCAAAAGCTGCTAAACTAGGTGGATATGTAAAAGAGATTTTTTCTTTTCCATCACTTCGACATGTATAAAAAAAATATTGTGACATTTCATTTTTTAGAGCATTGTCAAACCGATTATTTTTTATATATCGCCAAGGTCGATTCCGTTGTTTATAATCAAAAATAAGCGTCACAAGAGGTTTTTCAAACCATAATAATTTTTTATATTCTTTTTTTTCTGATATTATTTCTAACTTCGAATTTTCCTGATTCCCATCCAGATAAGAAGTTTCATAAACTGGGCTATTTTTATAGTCGGTCTCTTTCGAAAAAGGGTAATAAGAAAGATTTTCTTTGGTGGATACCTGTTCCTCCCCCCCTTTGGAAATAGTTTCTATTTCTATGTTTGTTTCTTCCTCCCTTTCCTCCAATTCCTTCAATTCCTCCAATTCCTGCCCTTTTCTTCGGCTTTGATGAATTCCTGTCAGTTTCTTAGTCAGCATGTGTGACGGTTTTCTACCTATAGAGTAAAGACAGGTAATAAAAAAGAGAAGAGTAAAGATTCGAGGAATAGACTTTGTAAGTTCGAATATAAGATGCCTATTAGATCGAATAACTATATAATACCTAAGAAAAGTCCTTTTTTGTATCCAGGCTAATACCACTCCAACCCATTTCATTAATAAAATTTTTTGTATCCAGACTAATACCAATCCAACCCATTTCATTAATAAAATATGACCAATTAAAAAACCAACAAAACTACTTATTACAAATAACATATTGGTGTTGTATCGAAACATATAAATGTTGACTAATCTGGCTAACATTGGACTTGGTAAAATGAAATGGTTGACTAATTGAAAAATTAAATTATGCAGGAATACACATTGAATCCTAAGATTACGCATTGAATTTCCGGCAGTCTCTCCTGCATAATAATCAAAAAAATCAAAATAGTCTTTGTCATTGTTCCAGAAGTAATAAAACCAAAGATACGGTAGAACTAGGACATTTAGTAGATGAGGTCTAATCAATGCTAAATGCAGAGGCTCATAGTAGATCGATATGAACAGCATGAGCTGTCCCATAAGAAAGCCAGTTGTTGCTGCTGCCCTCTTCTCGTTTCCTTCTTCTCCTTGTTCCATAACCCAAGTTTGTACAAGGAGGAGATAAGAGGGACCTAGGGATAATGTGGTCAGAAATCCATAATAGAGTCCGACCACAAGGACTGACAGGACTGAATTGATTATCCTCATGAATAAGGATATTAGATTACTCGGTATAAACGATTTGAAAATCATAAGAAACCCCCTAATTTTTTTTTTTTTGTTTTTTTTTTTTCTGGATTATTCATTATTATATGATATTATTCTCATCTGATTATTCATTTTGTCAATATAGTTTTTTTTTTTTTGCGTCTTTGATTAATTTGATGTTTATTTTTATGAACCAATGAAATACTTATAGTTTGATATAGAATAAATTGTCCATCAATTTCTACATACCGGCGAATCGGTTCGATAATCAATACTCCTTATTATATGATATTATTATATATATGATTATTCATTTTGTCAATATAGTTTTTTTTTTTGCGTCTTTGATTAATTTCATGTTTATTTTTATGAACCAATGAAATACTTATAGTTTGATATAGAATAAATTGTCCATCAATTTCTACATACCGGCGAATCGGTTCGATAATCAATACTCCTTATTATATGATATTATTATATATATGATTATTCATTTTGTCAATATAGTTTTTTTTTTTGCGTCTTTGATTAATTTCATGTTTATTTTTATGAACCAATGAAATACTTATAGTTTGATATAGAATAAATTGTCCATCAATTTCTACATACCGGCGAATCGGTTCGATAATCAATACTCCTTATTATATGATATTATTATATATATGATTATTCATTTTGTCAATAT
>NW_028322804.1:0-5000 GCF_047325235.1 Durio zibethinus
ACAAGGATTCAGAAAATACCGGATCCCCGCCTACACAAGAAAATTGTTGATAAAACTCCAAAATGGCATTTTCTTTTGACCCAATTTTTTTTTTTTCCTTATCGGTCAGGAAAGACAAGAAAATTTCAGGGTAGCAAACATTCTCTAGAATTTCTCTTAGATTCGAACCCATAGCTGATGATAGAACTAGAATAGATATTTTCTGTTTCCTACTTACACGAGCCCATATCCTTGCTTTTCTATCAATCTCTAATTCGAACCTCCCCCCCCAATCTGATATTATGGTACCAGTATAGACCGAAATTCCGTTAGGATCCAATTCTGATCGATAATAGATACCGGGGCTTTGCAATATTTGATTGATCACAATTCTGTATATTCCATTTACTATAGAAGTTCCGAGGGAGTTCATTAAAGGAATGTTTCCAATAAAAATTGTTTGTTCTTGCATATCCTTACTGGTTTTCAAAATTAATCCTGCGGATACATATAATTTAGAAGAATATGTGAGTGATTCATATACAGCATCCCTTTCTTTTATCAACGGTTCCACCAATTGATATGTTTCCACAAATAATTGAAATTCAATTTCTTGATCTGTATCTTCAATTTTTGGAAACTTATCAAGTTCTTCTGTTAAGCCCCGATCCATGAACCCACAAAATCCTTCAAATTGTATCTGATTCAACCCAGGTATTGTATACATTTCCCCATTTTCATTCCCGAGCATTTTGAATTTCCCATTTATCAAAAAAATCCCATTCTTTTTCTCATTCTTCATCGAATCATATGAATCGATCTAATAATGATGGAATTGAATTTCTATTCTGTTTACTGAATCACATGAAATTTTATCTAACTCCATATACCATATAATATATATGGAATGTATGAAATGCGTATGAACGGAAGAAGAAAAATTATACTCAAATTTTAATTTATATTTATAACAAACAGCTACATAAAAGAATTGATAAATGCCATTTAGCCTTATGGAGTTTTGTATAGAATATCAAAAAAAAAAATAATAATTCAATTTCTACCATTATTATGATATTCCATATTCCAATCCGATTGAATACCAGAAAAATGAAATGAATTCCTGATTTGATCTGTTCGTTGAGATAAAGACAAAATAATCATAAAATATATATCGGGAGAGAGTTGATTTTTCTAGCACTTAATTTTTTCATAGATTCCATTGTTCTGTTCAAAAAATGATTCGCAGAGAAGAGAGATGTTTTTACCCATTTTTTAGTTTTTTATTTTTTAGTAGAATATTTAGAATATGATTGAAGTGCGTACGAAAAGAGGGCTTGTATTTATTAAACATATGCAGATATAGCATTTCTATTTATATATGTCTTTCCTCTTTTCTTTTTATTCCATTATAGCTCTCTAGTGGAGACAACACATGGCGTGCTCTATCAAAAATTCTATTTTTTCTTTAATTTTAATCTATTCAATGAAAAATTGAAACACGATAATTTCTTGCTGATTCCCTATGGACATCATATCTAGATAGATAAAATACCTCATTAGATAACTAGAGCTGTGTAACAACTTATGTTCGGGGGTTTACATAGACTCATAATTGCTGTTATATTATTATAATATAATTTATAATTATATAATTTATAATTGAAATTAAGAAAGTTTTTTTATTGAATTGAAAAATTGAAAAAAAAAATCAATACTAATTAGTTATGTATCCATTTTTATTTTCTTATACCATTAGAGAAAGACAAGTGAAGAAGAATCGTCCATAAATTTGCCGTCAATAGTTAATAGTTAATGGTTCCAATTTTTTTGTCCTGCATTTTTACTTTTGTAACTGAGAATCCACATTTTCTTTTTCAATAGAAAAGAAAAAAGAAAGGGAAAGTTTTTGTTTTTAGATATTGTGTGTCTTGAGATACTATAACCAATTGAAGGTATGGATCCAATCTAAAAATAAAAAGGGGATACTCTCATTTTTTTGTTTGTAGCCTTTTGGCGACATGGCCGAGCGGTAAGGCGGGGGACTGCAAATCCCTTATTCCCCAGTTCAAATCCGGGTGTCGCCTGATCAACAAAAAACGCGAAATCCTATATTCTGTTTTGCTGATATAACTCGACCAATTTTCTCCGGCAAAAACAAGTGTAAGAAAAGGACTCTTGATACTTTCTTGATTATAAACTTGATTATAAACTTCCGGAGGTTTTGTTTTCTAAAGTGTTGTAAATCCTTACGTCTAGGATTCAAGGAAAAACTAGAGTAGTGGAAGGGAATGAGTAAATCTTGATATGGTAGCCCCTCCCCTACTAATAGAGGGGCTACTATCGGAGTCTTGAATTAGATTGGATAACGGGAGTGTTTAATTAACTAATGAATGGTTGTAGAAGGGTTGGAAGATACTTTGTATACAGACTGATGAAAGTCTCTGAGTGTTCAGGCATCCAATCAATATTAGATTGGATGGATAATTGGCTTTTACTTAATAAGGGACACCAAAAGAAAGAAGAAGTCTTATTATTGCTACATGTGAGTAACATTCTTTTGATACTTCCAAAAGTGTTACTGCGTATTTTGCTTGTGCTTAATGGTTCTCGATTTTACTAGAAATCATATAAGAACTTGTTATAAGCGGATTTATTGAAGTGTTTCATCAACGGTGGTGTGTCAGAATTCCCTTTTCCTTTTGACTCTGCACCGGTAATTCCACTATTATTAGTGAACAATAATGGAAAAATTCCTTCCTATTTGTTTCATATTCATAGAAATTAGGGGACATAATACACATGGATATAGTAAGTCTTGCTTGGGCTGCTTTAATGGTAGTCTTTACATTTTCCCTTTCACTCGTAGTATGGGGAAGAAGTGGACTCTAGGGGTACTTCTAATTGGGTTGAGGAATCAAACCGTATCAATTGTTTTCTAGATCGTTTTGCAAAGCCTTTTTAACTATTTTATTAGTCTTCATTTCGAAATTCTTGGATTCTAGTGGAGTAATGTATTCTATGAATAATACCCTTTCAATCAAAATCAAACAAACATTTCAATAATTCCCATGTTCGTATTTCGAAAGTAAAAGGGATACGGATGATAGGCAATTTATTAAAAAAAAAAAAGAATTCTTCCTAAATTTTCTATTTTGATGAACCAGCTCTTACCAGAGTTATATATGGACAATGAGGGACAAGGAACCCCCCCCCCCTTTTTTTTTTCTGTATTTGTTTGTTTTTATTTCCTTCCCTCTTTACTGTTACTGTTCAAAGAGAAAAAAAGTAGTTCTTTTATTTAATAAGATCTTGCCTTAGTGTAGTCACATATTGCACACTTACCCCCTGTTTTATTTATTATTTTAGGAATTTTATTTATGCCATGCTTTATTGACTCATTTCATATCATGGATCAAAGAAAAGAAGTTAAATTAAAAATCGGTTCCATGAAATGAAAGAATTAGAAAATCGTAAGACTTGCCTTTCAATTATTTCAGATTGATTGAAATCAACACAAATAAAATAGATCAAGCGAAGAAATAAAATTGAGATACTATGTACATTACATATATTTCATTACATATATTTAATTGATATCGACATGTATGAAGATACATATTGTAGATTCATCTATATTAAGCTTGTATCTTTATACATTACAATAATAGATATGGATAGTATGGTAGAAAGATTCATATTTTTTTTCTACCATACTATCGAGTTTGATAGGATACTGCTGATTCTAGTCCATTCATTTTATTTAATTTATTTAAGACGTGAAATTGGAATCCTTTTTTTCTTAAATCCTTGATAAAAAGTCAAGTTTCATTCAAATTAATCACTTTGACTGACAGTTTTTACGTATATTATAAGTAAAAAGGCGGTAGGAACTAGAATGAACAGCGCTGTAGCAATAAATGCGAGAATATTTACTTCCATAATTTCATTGTTTTTTTTACTTCGCAATAACTCGGGATTTAATCCCATAGAGATGATAAATTTGTCGCTTGTAAATTCAATGCGATGACTTACATTTCAATGACATCGAATCGGATCAATATCATGAATAACAATATCTAAGCTATCAAATCGATTCACCGTCGAGAATTGAATAGTATAACATAGGAAGCTCTTTTATCCACACCGAATACAAAATTGGATTCCTGGCCCAATCAAAAGAATTCCTTTCCTTTATTTCTATATATTCTTTTCCACTCTTTCTTTTCGATAATCTACCGCCTTCCTTGTACAATCATCTGATGATGTATCATCTGACTGCTTTTCCACTTTCACCGTTTACAAATAGTTTACAAATAAACCCCAACAAAAAATGGAAAGGAAAAAATAAATAAAAAAGGCTATCCTTGGGAATGAAATTCTTTCATTTGTATTCCCTTTCACAGAAAATGGAGGGATCAATTGATGTATTTTTTTTTTATTGTATCCGTCGGGACTGACGGGGCTCGAACCCGCAGCTTCCGCCTTGACAGGGCGGTGCTCTGACCAATTGAACTACAATCCCAGGGCAATAAAGAAAAGTGTACAGCATAGATATTCTTATGATTTCATTCAAGCCATTTTCTATTTAAATTTTAGATTCGAATCGCCGTGTTGTAACAAACAAAGGCGCGAGTGATATATTGATATCCATACGGGTATGCGCTTTAGTGAGAGCAACGCGGATTACTAGTTACTAGTAATCCTTTCGTTATTGCCAAATCGATCGATAATCAATTTTAAAATGAAAAAAAAAAAAGAGTCTTTTTTCTTTACTTTACTCTTTCTTTTCATTAAACTTTATACTTAATGATCCTGATATGAATCTAGATCATTATCAAGGTCAGAATTTATGGGAACAAATAAATAGAACAAATAAAAAACAAATAGCGGTAGGGATGGATATATCAGAAAATTGGACTTTTTTTATTCTTCCCTAATTTTTTTGTTTGGCTTTTCTGGAAAACAAAATACAAAAAAATGGGCATTTTATGTTATGGCGGATCAGCGAATTATTGGGC
>NW_028322804.1:10000-12500 GCF_047325235.1 Durio zibethinus
CGGGAAGGGCTCGCGCAGCCGCAGCGGGATTTGAAAAAGGAATTGATCGTGATTTTGAGCCTGTTCTTTCCATGACTCCTCTTAACTGAGACAGGAGATCCAATGCTTAAAGTAGGAATCGATTTGATTACACTATATATATTGAAGGAATCAGGTGATATTTAAAAAGTATTCTGTTCTTTTCAACTCATTTTATATCTAAAATATTTTTTTTCTGGCTCGGCTATTCCACCCAGCCGAGCCATTACCTTTTATTAATATTAAGATTCTTAATTAAGAAGCCAGGAAAAAGCAATAAAGAAAGAAATCTATTCATCGAGCAAAAGGAGAGAGAGGGATTCGAACCCTCGACAGTTCTTTGTTTCGAACTATACCGGTTTTCAAGACCGGAGCTATCAACCACTCAGCCATCTCTCCGAAAGCTAATTTCTATTTTATTTTTATTCCACCGAATCGAACATGGCCATATGAGTTGATACCATCACTATGTATAGAAAGATATCGTGTGTGAACCTATAGGTCGATCTATTTATCTGTATATATAGATATATGAAATGCATGATCTAGCATGTCTATTTGTGAACGTGAAATAAAAAAATCACCCTCGACCCCATGTCCGAATAAAAGCGGTAAAGGGTTGGAAATAAGTCATATAGAATTAATCGATTCATGGTAAAATCCCTCTATTCTACCCCGCATTTTATTAATTTTTTTTGTCGATATGATAGAGGGATCAAATGGTATAGTTCTTTTGTTGGTAGCTTGGAGGATTAGAAACATGACTATTGCTTTCCAATTGGCTGTTTTTGCATTAATTGCTACTTCGTCAATCTTACTGATTAGTGTACCTGTTGTATTTGCTTCTCCTGATGGTTGGTTGAGTAACAAAAATATTGTATTTTCCGGTACATCTTTATGGATTGGATTAGTTTTTCTAGTGGGTATCCTTAATTCTCTTATTTCTTGAATCTATCCATTCTGGATCCAAAAATGACCCCTCCCACGAATTTTTCAGATTTTGAGACACATTCAAATTCAAAATTCAATAAAATAATATAGAAGTATAAGTTGCCAAAATAAAAAAAAAAAAAAAATTAGAGGGGGGGGTCAGTCAAACTTCTGTAATCTGTAACTTGAATGAAATAAATAGAATTTGAATGATAAATGAAAAGAAAATGATAAAATAGAAATCATAAAAAAAAAAAATGAAATTATAAATTATTAAATATTCAATTAATTAAATTAATAAATTATTATTATTATACTTAAATTAAATACTTAAATTAAATATAAATTCTTAAATTAAATACTTAAATTAAATATAAATTCCTAAATTAAATACTTAAATTAAATATAAATTATTATACTTATTTATTAAATATCTTATTTATTTTTATTAAATATCTTATTTATTAAATATATTATTTATTTTTATTAAATATCTTATTTATTAAATATCTTATTTATTTTTGTTAAATATCTTATTTATTAAATATATTATTTATTTTTATTAAATATCTTATTTATTAAATATATTATTTATTTTTATTAAATATAAATAATAATAATATTTATTAATTTTATAAATAATAATATTTTATATAAATAATAATATTTTAAAAATGAATAATTTAATAATTTAGATATAATTATATATATATATATATGAATACTAAATATATGAATACTAAATATATAAATACTAAATATATAAATACTAATATATAATAATAGATATAATAATAAAATATAATAATATAAAAATATAAATGAATATTAATAACATTAATAACAAATAATATAAATTAATATAACTTAATAATAATTGATAATAATTGATAATAACTTGTAATTTGATTAATTGATAATCATTTGAATTGTTATATAATTTAGATTGTTAATTGGTTTAGTAGTGGAATTTGATAAAATCGCCCTGAACTGAAGAAAGTATCTGTCCTAGCTCTGACCAAATATTCTTTCGTATCAAGAATCAAGAACGAAAATGCGGATATAGTCGAATGGTAAAATTTCTCTTTGCCAAGGAGAAGACGCGGGTTCGATTCCCGCTATCCGCCCAGGGCAATGTATCTAAGATAAGAGGATAAAAGATTCGTTATAGTTGACTATAAATAGTTGACTGTAATTGTAATTGTAATATAATACACCCCCTAAAAGAAAAAATTACTAGTTAATAGAGTCAAGTCTAATTTTTTTTGTCAAAAAAATGTTGCGGGAACGGGATTTGAACCCATGACCTCAAGGTTATGAGCCTTGCGAGCTACCAAACTGCTCTATCCCGCGATGAAAAGAAACCAAACTAATGGACAAACAAAGATTGAATGCGCCCCTCTTCCATATATGTACAAATATAATAGCCTATTTATACATTATACAGAATGGTAAAGGGGCCCCTCTATGATCATCGATCATAGAAATAAATAGAAAAATGAAGGGATATTTTAATCCTTACCAACTCGATCTTGTTGCCCCCGGCAACAAA
>NW_028322804.1:17500-32500 GCF_047325235.1 Durio zibethinus
TTTTTTATCTATCCATTTTTTCTTTAGTTATTCACTAGAGCAATTATGATCTGGAAGTCGATCCGGGGCAAGTGTTCGGATCTATTATGACATATCCATGAGGCGCTCAACGGACCTTTTTTAATCTTATAAAACCTTTTCCGGACTTTACTTACATTGGTGCAAAAACAATTTTTTTGTGCAACCTGTGTATTGTATTCCTATCTTAATTAGAAGTTCCTAGATGGAGTTTTTTTTGTCTTACATAGATAGAACAAGGAATATTACTCTATCCCAACTCGCGTGAGCATTCATTACTAAGGGATACTCCAGTATTGATATTGAGTCATTCGAGGGGTTTTTATTCGTTTTAATAGAAGCAGAAAAGAAAATATTTTTTATTTTGCTATATCCGTGTATTACTTATCCTTACGAAATATCAGACGAAATAGAACGATTTTAGAAAGGATATAATGAAATTCTTTGATTGGTTTTTCCCAGAGAGAGAGAAATGATCTGACCGATGGGTCCAACAAAAACAAACAATTACACAATTAACAATTCCAATTAAATTAATATTTTTTAATATTTAAAGATTCAAATTGAATATGAATAAAAAATCTAATTTAATAATTTTAATGGTAAGGTAATTTAATTAAATGGATTTAATAGAATAAGAATAGAATTTAATAGTAATAGAATTTTCTAATTTCTAATTAGAATTTCTAATCCGAAAATAATAAATAAACAGAGAGCTCTTGTTCTTATTCGAAACGCCTCGTGATCTTTAACCAATTCTGCGCTTCAATATAATTACCAGGAGTAAGCGCTATAGCCTGTTTCCAATACTCAGCGGCTTGATCGAACCAAGCCTCCGCTATTTCAGAATCCCCCTGTCGAATGGCCTGTTCTCCCCGGTCGGAATAGGCGGGTCAATTCCTTCCCTTAGAACCGTACTTGAGAGTTTCCTACCTCATACGGCTCGGCAGTCAATTCTTTTGGTGTCCCATTTTTTTACCCTACCATATATCCAATTGAATGAGATTTCTCATAGATCCTATCGATTTGTCTCGGGTTAACCAAAAGAGGTTAATTACATGAGTTTCAAACTTTAATTTGGATTAAATTAATAATGAGTTTTATCTTTTCTCCCACCTTCAGAAAAATAAAGCATAGGCGTTTCGGGATTATCGTCCGTTAGATTTTTCTGAAAGGTAACTATCTCGGTTTCATATCATATATAAATTTATATAGAATCCTTGAAAAAGACTTCTTCCTCATAAAAAAGACTTACTGTCTTTGGGATCTGATGCTACACCGCTGCTCAATAACTTAGGGGATCGGCTCTATTACATAAGTTGATTCCTAATTTTTATCTCATATCATGACATAAATAAGCAGTTCTTATTTATTTTTATTGTATCGGCCCAAAACCTCGCTAATTGATCTTTACGGTGCTTCCTCTATCAATTAGATCCTTTATCCATAGAATAAAGTATCTAGGCATATATATTTCTTCATATTTTGACTTCTATGAAGTTTCTTTTTTTTTTTTCTTTTTTTGTTACAGCTGATAAAAATCGTTTTTTGGACGATGCAATATGTAGAAAGCCTATTTTATTTACTAGCGTATTTATTTACTAGCGTATTTGCTCTTTCTTTCCTTTTTTTTTTTATTTCTATAGTGGAGATAGTCGCACGTAATGACAGATCACAGCCATATTATTAAAAGCTTGTGGTAAGAACGGGTTTCGTTCTAGTGCTCGAAAATAATATTCTAAAGCTTTTGTATGTTCTCCGTTACTTGTGTGGATAAGGCCTATGTTATAGAGTATATAACTTCGATCATAGGGATCAATTTCTAGTCGCATAGCTTCATAATAATTCTGTAAGGCTTCCGCATAATTTCCTTCGGATTGAGCCGACATCCGTTACGGTCGTCATTCGATTCAACGAATTCTCCGTTCCAAAACCGTACGTGAGATTTTCACCTCATACGGCTCCTCCTTTATGTGCATAATGAGAATAATCCATGGAATTAAAAAAAAGGTCGAAATATTGTCATTATGAACTGAGCGGGGCTAATGTTTTTACAAGAAATCTCTAGCCAACCCTCTTGCAAAAGATCTTTTCTTACCATCAAGCGTGTTCGTACTAGATAAATAAAGTAAACTCCAACAATTTCTTTGTTCTCAACGCTCCTTAATTTCCAGGAATTAGTCACTTCAACAATCTTCGATGGTTATATGGGTATCCAAAGTACGAACAAGATGGATGTTTGTTGTCCCAACCATTTCTCTTAGTTCCGATCCCGATAAGGAAAGGGAATCCTTTATAACAATAACAAAGTTTTCGTGTTGTTGATTCCTAGATGTAGTGCTTCTTCCTCTATGCCGCCTATTGGTACTAGTGTAGTAGGGTTGACCCACAATACAGACCCATAGGTGTAACCTTTCGCTCAATACTCGAATCAACAATTGAAGCATCTGAGGTTGCATTAATCGGGGATACACGACAGAAGGAATTGCTTTATTTATAAACTTCACCTTCAACAAGCGTAGATTTCTTTTTTTTTTTCAATAGTCTTTTTTTTTTTTTTTCTATTCCGAATCATGTGTCTTTTTCCTAAGACTAAGAGCGGTAAAATAAAAATAAAAAAAAAAATATATATAAAATAATTAAAATATATAAAATAATTATAATTATATAATAATAATCAAATCGCACCATCTCTGTAATAAGTAAATGCCTCTTTTTCTCCTGAAGTTGTCGGAATTATTCGTAATAAGATATTGGCTACGATTGAAAAGGTCTTATCAATAAAATTTCCATTTATCCGCGATCTAGGCATAGGTAGCAATCCATTCTATAACTCTTTTCATTACCCCTTCGTGAGAAAAAAAAAAGGATCTCACAAACAAAGGAAGCGTACAGTACGAAATAACATAAAAGCAGACCCATTCCATAAAAAAAAAAAAAAAAAAGATATAGCCCTCTACTTTACTTCAATTTTTTTGGCAGGAATCAAGAAAAAAAAAAAAAAAGAAATATTTGAATCCTATTTTATTTCATCCAAATTTATTAGTATAAGAATTTATTAGTATAAGAATAAAATATAAAAAGAAAAAAGAATTATTACGATTTCATCGAAGTTGAAGAATCAAAAAATTTATCCTACGGATTAGGATAGATTAGCAAAATTAGAGAAGTTTTGATTAAATTATGATAAAAAGAGGAAAAATAATCGAATAATCGTTCTATGATGAAAATAAAATAACTGCCCTTTTTTGTGTTTTGTGCATAGCAGGTATACAACATATAATCAAATATAAAAATCCCTTAGAGGATTTATGAATTTGTAATAGATTTACAGAGTAAGAGGTTGTTGTTGAGAGATCTAAAACTGGAAAAGAATTTTAGAATTCTTATAGAAATGGGGAATTAGAGTCTAAAGAGAATTATGAACTAAAAATATCCATTAAGCATAGTCTAAAAAAAAAAAACCAATCGATTGATTTGATTCGTTTCAATTCATTGATTTAATCCAGTCCGGTAGAAATATCAGAAAAAAGATGGGAGTGCCTTTTTCGCAAACATGAATAGATATATATGGTATATGTTTATCGTATTATATTATTTATTTTTAACAGCCCCCTCACAAAAAAATTTCTTCGAGTCGGGAGGCTAAAGAAAAAGTGCTGAAAAAAGTGATGAAAAGTTTTCTATTTTTATAGCTAGTTTTCTAGTTAGAATTGATATTGTTCGTACCTCTCGAACAATCTAATATGAATAACTCGCTATTCGCTCGGGTTATCGGCCATAATAATTATGTAGGAGAGATGGCCGAGTGGTTCAAGGCGTAGCATTGGAACTGCTATGTAGACTTTTGTTTACCGAGGGTTCGAATCCCTCTCTTTCCGCACCTTCACCTAATTCGCCAATGTAACTGACTACAATGTATCAAATCAAATAAGAACAGATACTAAAGAGTTAGACCCTTCTTTGATATAGATTCTCTATTCCCAATTTCTTTTTAATACGGAATACGTAAAATAGCGTACAGGGGATGAAAATCTACCTACGGATCTATCATACATGAATAGGAGAAAAATAAAATTTCCGAATCAAATCCCTTACCCTGTCTTCCTTTACTTAACCTTAACTCAGGTGAAAAGGGAGCAGAACCCTTGTTTTGTTATTTTAGTTAGGTTTAAGTCTGACGAGAATAATATTCTACGACAAGCAATTCATTTATTTTCAAACCGACCCATTTCCTATCTATTATTTGATTGACTAATCCTTTATATTGTAATGTGTGAAGGGTCAAATGCTTTGGTAATTCCTCATGGGTGGATGAATCAAGATAATTTTGAATCAGAGTTCTAGATTTTTGTTCATCCCTCGCTGAAATAATATCTCGGGGTTTGCAGCGATAACTTGGTATATCTACTGTACGACCATTAACTAAAATATGTCTATGGTTAACTAATTGGCGGGCTTGAGGAATAGTTGAAGCCATACCTAATCGAAAAAGGATGTTATCCAAACGCATTTCAAGTAATTGTAGTAAAACCTGACCTGTTGACCCTTTTGCTTTTCTGGCAATACGAACGTATTTAAGTAATTGTCGTTCTGTAAGGCCATAATGAAAACGCAATTTTTGTTTTTCTTCTAAACGAATACGATATTGAGATTTTTTACCGGAGCGCGATCGGTTTCTAAGATCGCTTCCGGCTCTAGGACTTTTACTAGTTAGTCCCGGTAAAGCCCCCAGACGGCGTATTTTTTTGAAACGAGGCCCTCGGTAACGCGACATAAAGACTCCTTATTAATTTGAATTTTATTGAAATTTCATAAACCTAAATTAAAACTGAACTAAATGAAGCGAAATCGACTGAAGGATTGTACTACAAATATTAATGAGATGAATTGGATCAATATCCATACTTTTTTGTATTGTATATAATGTATATTGTATATAATGTATACAAAAAATAGAAATTAAAATAAAATATATATAATATATAAATATATTAAATATAAAATATATATTAAATATAAAATATAAAAATTAAAATCTAAAAATTAAACCAAAAAAAGTTTCCTTTTTTTTTTTCTTGATTTATTCTGCAAAGATCTAACTCCTCCAATTTTATTCCTAATTGAAAGTTTCTACGACATAATAAACGGATCGTTGACCTTTGGAAAGAAAAGGGGAAAAAGCTTTTTCAATGTTCTTTGATTTCAAAAAAACATTATCAATCATGTAAAAAAGTAAAAAAGCAAACAAATAGAGAAAGCCGGCTATCGGAATCGAACCGATGACCATCGCATTACAAATGCGATGCTCTAACCTCTGAGCTAAGCGGGCTCAAATAATAGAAATTTTGTATCCATAGGAATTCAGCAAACTATTACGATCTTATCTATTAACTATCTATTAGTTATTCATAATTACTATGAATTATTAATATGAATTATAGACTAGAATTTAGAAAAACTAGAATTTTAAATTTTAAATGCCATATTTATGCCATACATAATTTATGCCATATTTAATATAATCATATTTAATATAATGATATATAATAATATATAATAATATATAATAATGGTAGATTCAATCTAATATTCAATCTAATATTGATAGAATATAATAATTAAGAATAGAATAATATAATTCTATTTGATTATATTTTAATCATTCTATTTGATTATATTTTAATCATATTAAAAATGATATTTTAATTTAATCATATTTTAATTTAATCATATTAATATTTAATAACATTATATTTAATAATATTAAATTATAATAATATTATTATAATTTAATTCTAATTTTATTATAATTATAAAAATTATAAAAATAAATTATAAATATATTTATAATTTTTATAATTATTTATTATTTATCTCTATATTATATATTTTTATTTTATATTTATTTTATTATATGTTATCTTTATTCTATTAGTCTATTCTATTTAGTATTCTATTCTATTTAGTATTATATTCTATTTAGTATTATATATATAATTTAGTATTATATATATATTAGTATAATATTAGTATACTAAGTATAATATTACTATATTTTTTATTTTATATTTTTAGTATTTTTTAGTATATTTTTAGTATATTTTACATTTAAATTATATATAATTTTTTTTTTTTATATAGATATAGATATAGATTTAATTTAATAGATAGATTTAATTTTAATATAGATAGATAGATTTAATATAGATTTAATTTATTTATATTTAATATTTATTTATATTTAATATAGATTTAATATATATTTAATTTATTTATATTTAGTTTAGAATTATAAATAGAGTCTAATAATTAGATAATTATAGTGAAAATATTTTTATGCATTTATATATAATTTATATTTATATATAATTTATATATATATTATCATTATATAAATGATACGTTATAAGTCTAAATAATTAGAATGAAACTTTGTTTTTTAGACTAACTAATTCGAATTATCTTCGAAGTCGAAATAGAAATGAATGGAATAATTAGTTCTAGCTATTATGCTATTATACTAGAAAATAAATAATTAATAATGAATAAATTTTAAAATGAATAAATTTTAATAATGAATAAATTCAATTTTCATTTTTATTTTTATTTTTTTAGTTATCTTATTATGGTTATATAGGATAGTCTAATAAAAGAATAAGAATAAAAATAAAATTAAAGAAAAAAGAAAAGATGCAACCCATAGAAATGAAATCCAGATCATAATGAGAGATGAGAGACTCCTTTCTTTTGTTTTCATTCATAAAGGCGGAAGCTAAGACGAAAAAAAAAAAAAAAATCGACCGTTCGAGTAAATTGCCTGAGAAAACTGAGAGTAAGGGGGGCATATATATGTTATGGAATATCCATCTATATTGAATTGCGAATACAGAAATGATAAAATATTTTCTGATTGGACCAAATAAATACGGGTCTCCGATAGAGACGAAAGAAGATAAACAAACAAGAAATAAAATAGGTAAAGACCCTTCGATATAAGAATCAGTATCTATATCTACTAAATTCAATACTAAATTCAACGGTTTTCGCATAAAAAGAAAGAAAATAAATAAATGAAAGAAAGGGGAAAGGAAGGGAAGGAGAAAGGGGGAAGGAAGTGCATCCTAATGAGATCCTAATCTCAAGACACAAAGGGGATATGGCGAAATTGGTAGACGCTACGGACTTAATTGGATTGGATTGAGCCTTGGTATGGAAACCTACTAAGTGATAACTTTCAAATTCAGAGAAACCCCGGAATGAAAAATGGGCAATCCTGAGCCAAATCCTATTATTTTACGAAAATAAACAAAGGTTCAACAAGCGAGAATAATAAAAAAGGGATAGGTGCAGAGACTCAATGGAAGCTATTCTAACAAATGGGGTTGACTGTTGGTAAAGGAATCCTTATATCGAAACTCCAGAAAGGATGCAAGATATACCTATATAAAATATAAAATAAATAGGTATACTAATGAAAAACCAAAAAAGACGACTCGAACCCGTATTTTTTTTATTTATATGCAAAATCAATTTATATGAAAAATAAAAAGAATTGTTGTGAATCGATTCCAAGTTGAAGAAAGAATCGAATAGAATATTCATTAATCAAATCATTCACTCCATAGTCTGATAAATCTTTTGAAAAACTGATTAATCGGACGAGAATAAAGATAGAGTCCCGTTCTACATGTCAATATCAATACCGACAACAATGAAATTTATAGTAAGAGGAAAATCCGTCGACTTTAAAAATCGTGAGGGTTCAAGTCCCTCTATCCCCAACCCCAAAAAGCCCGTTTGCTATCTATTTATTTTATCCTACCCTTTTTGTTAGTGGTTCAAAGTTCCTTATGTTTCTCATTCATCCTATTCTTTTCCATTTTACAAGCGTATCCTAGCAGAATTTTGTTCTCTTATCACAAGTCTTGTGATATGATATATTGTGATATATATATGATATACGTACAAATCAACACCCTTGAGCAAGGAATACCTATTTGAATGATTCATAATCCATATCATTACTCATACTGAAATTTACAAAGTCTTCCTTTTAAAGATCCAAGAAATTCCCCTTTTAATTTAATACTTTTTCGTTTTTTTTTTTGTTTTCATTTTTAAGTGACATAGACCCAAGTCATCTAGTATTATGAGGATAATGCGTCGGTAATGGTCGGGATAGCTCAGTTGGTAGAGCAGAGGACTGAAAATCCTCGTGTCACCAGTTCAAATCTGGTTCTCGGCGTATGATTAATTTGTATGAGTATCTACTCTACAAATTAATTGATATAGATCGACATAATACATACTTATCTAGCTAGCTATCTGGAAGTAAACCCTCTCTTTATTTATTTTTTTTTTTTTTTTTGTTTCTATTTTTTAGATGAGCAAAGAGTCTATTATAATTATAATGTAGTAAAAAAAATAAATAATGTAGTAAAAGAAAAAAATTTCATTATCTTTCCTCTTCTTTTTTATTTGTTCACGCTGTGGCTCCTCACATTCAAAAAGAATGTTAATACTTCATACATATTTAATTAAAAAAAAAGATTAAAATAGTTGGTTGAAAGGCCCAACCAAAAGTCTGGTCTAGAGGAGTTCAAGGATAGAAATAACCAAGACTCATCTCAGCTACAGTACAAATAGAATCCGATTCCCTTTCATTTATTTATTTGTATTCTCTTTCATATTCCATTTCTTCATTCCTTTCTATGTGACTCTCTAGAGTTCATCTAAGTGATGTGCGCGATACAAAGTTCACGGTATAGAACCCTTGTTGTTCATCCTATTGTCTCGGCTCGTCCGAAATAAAATAAAAAGGTATCTTCAAAAATCGAGAATTTCAATGATGTATTGTCTTTTATTTCTTTTTATTTATTAGCCTATCCATAAGAATACGAATGAAACCTCAATTCCTCCGTTTGAGCTAGAAGAGAATGTACAAATATTCCTTGAATATTTGAAGTTGTAATTAGTTTCTTATCATTCAATGAGCGTCTTGTATTTCATAAAAATTGGGGGCAATGTAATCCTTACGTAAAGGCCACCCTATCCAACTTTCGGGCATTAAGATACGTTTCAGTCGTGGATGATTCTCATAAGAGATTCCCAACATGTCATAAGATTCTCGTTCTTGAAAATCCGCACTTTTCCAAACCCAGAAAACAGACGGAATTCTAGGGTTACTCCTTGGAGCAAATACTTTTATACATACTTCTTCCGGTTGATCTACACCATACTCTATTCTCGTAAGATGATACACACTGGCTAACAGTCCGCCTGGTGCTACATCATAAGCACATTGGGAACGTAGATAATTGTAACCATATACATATAAAATAACAGCAATGGAATGCCAATCCTCGGGCTTTATTTGTAAAGTCTCTATTCCTTGGTAATCGAAGCCCAAAGATCTATGAACTAGCCCGTGTTTGACTAGCCAAACAGACAAACGGCCCTGCATCTTTTTTATCTCTCCCGCACTTTTCTTTTTTATTTGTAATTTGTATAAGATAAGTATTTCACATTTACGATGAAATCGAATTTATGAAGATTAATTCGTTGTTTGTTATTCTGTTTCTGAATCCTACCTAATTCACTAATTCGTGGGAAGATATTGAACTTTTGTAGTTGAAAAATGTTTCAGGAGGAATCTCTGAAGTAGATGGTGGTTGATAGAGTAATCCTTGATTATAATTTCCAGTATGAGTACTGCGTACAAGACAAAACTTGTGATTGGTAGTAAAACACCGATCCCCCTGTTGAGATCTAATTCGATCTTCATAGATTTCGCGAGATATTTTCTTACGAAGTTTTGTTATAGCATCTATAACTGCCTCGGGTTTAGGGGGACAGCCCGGCAAATAGACATCCACAGGAATTAGCTTATCGACTCCCCGAACAGTACTATAAGAATCAGTACTGAACATCCCTCCTGTAATTGTACACGCGCCCATAGCAATAACATATTTAGGTTCGGGCATTTGTTCATATAATCTCACTAAAGAGGGAGCCATTTTCATTGTTACTGTTCCAGCTGTTAAAATTAGGTCCGCTTGTCTAGGACTCGATCTTGGGACCAGCCCATAACGATCAAAGTCGAATCGTGAGCCTATTAATGAAGCAAATTCAATGAAGCAACAACTGGTACCATAAAGAAGCGGCCATAAACTGGAGAGTCTTGACCAATTTGAAAGATCATTTAATGTAGTTGAAATAACTGAGTTTTGGGTTGTTCGATCAAGTAAGGGAAATTCAATGGAATTCATACTCAATGTTATTATTATTTTTACTTTTTTCTTTCTTTTTATTATCTGAATATTCAGGAACTAAGACCATTCCAATGCTCCTTTTCGCCATGCATAAACTGAACCAACAATTAGGATAAGCACGAAAATTAAAGCTTCTATGAATACGGGTACCCCCAATACATCGAAACTCATTGCCCATGGATAAAGAAAAACCGTTTCAACATCAAAAACAACAAAAACTAGAGCAAACATATAATAACGGATTCGAAATTGTAACCAAGCATCGCCCATTGGTTCTATACCCGATTCATAACTAGAAAGTTTTTCTGGACCCTTTCTAATCGGGGCTAAAACTCCAGAAATTAGAAATGCCAAAATAGGAATAGCACTTGATATTATTAGAAATGCCCAGAAAATATCATATTCGTAAAGCAGAAACATAGACGAACTCCTATGAATGTGAAAAATAGACCGGATTAGTCGATTCGACCTGGAATTCATTGTCAAGTCATCCACAACTGTTTGTTTAGTCAAACCAACAATTCAGTTTGATCGAATCGTCTAGTTTCGTTTGTTTGCTGTTGCGTTTTAAGATTTATTGATTGGAATTAATCCTATTTACATTTCACTTATTTCGATTTAATTTCGATATAGTACTAATTTGTATTCGATATAGTACTAATTTGTATAGTAATAGTATAAATAGATATTTATACTATTACATTTATACTATTACATAGATATTTATACTATTACTATATAGTATAGTAGAATACTATACAAATCCAAAACAAGTAAAACTTTTTTGTTTTCACTTCATTTCGTATTTTTCTAAATAAAAGGAATTCTAATATATAACTAATATCTAATATGTATTAGAAATAAAAAAAAAAAAAAAAAACCTTTTCTCTTTTCTATTATCTTATTATCTATTATATATATAGAATATATATAGAATATAGAATAAATTTATATATATATTATATAGTATATTATATAGTTATATATAGAATATAGAATAAATTTATATATAGTTATATATAGAATACATTTTTTATTTTCTATCTATATTTTATAGATATTATATCTTTTTATAGATATTATCTATATATATATTATCTATATATATATATTTAATATATATTATATATATTTATGAGATTCTGTTGAAATGCGCTTTTGTTTTCAGTTTCTGAGCGATCTCCCTGTGAGCGAGCTTATGGGAATGATTTTAACCAAGCAACTGGAAGCGACCAGTTCCAATCAACAAAGAATACAATAATTAGGAAAAAAACTATACAACTTTTTTTATTTGTATTTGGATATTCTTTATTGTTTTAGTTTGCTTTAGTTTTAAGAATATTATTTTCATTTCATTTTTATTAATTTAATAAATATTTTTTTATTAATTTAATAAATATTTTAAATTAATAAAATATAAAAATTAATAAAATATAAAAATTAATAAAATATAAAAATTAATAAAATATAAAATAAAAATATAAAATATAGGGCTATACGGACTCGAACCGTAGACCTTCTCGGTAAAACAGATCGAACTGATTATTATCAAAATGATTCGACCTATTTCAAAGACCCAACATGCATTTTTTTGCATTGGGCTCTTTCATTAACTGATAGAAATATCAGTTAGTCTACCATATATATATTTTTTCTCTTAGAAAAAAAAGGAAGATGGTTCCATGTGCTCTGATTCATTACTGATACAGGAGCACTACCAAAGTGTTTCAAAGAAGGGAAAGTTTATCTTGACGTAGGTCTGCTTCTGGCCTAGATCAACCTAAGTTAAATGAAGTCTCTATCATCCTGATTAAAAAATCAAAGATGAAACTTCATACACCTTAAGATTCATAGGACGAAAAGAGAATTTTTGAGGTCCTTATACTCATTATGCCTAGCATTGAATAGACTGGGTATTCGCCCTATCAATATCTCAAATCAATGATAGGTTCGATTCGGATCCTGCTCCTGCCTAAACGGCACCCGAATCGAACCAAACCATTTGTCAGGCTATTGTTCTCTTGTTTTGTTCCTTCAAAGTAATGGAGTAAGACATCGATTTCTCAAAAGGATCAATTTTTTTTGATTGCATGATAGACTCCCCTGAAAAACATTGGCGCGCGTGTAAACGAGGTGCTCTACCTAACTGAGCTATAGCCCTTGTGTTTGTGATACATATTTTATCATATTATTTAGATAATTTCTTGTCAAGATGAATATTACATGATCCAACATCATAATCATGACCTTTTTGGTCGGTTTGATTGGTATTGCTTAGAAGTAATATCGGATTTATAATCCATCGATGTGATAGGTCCCTTTTCTTTCTCTTTATGATTCCTTATGATAATAAATGACCTACTTAACTCAGTGGTTAGAGTATTGCTTTCATACGGCGGGAGTCATTGGTTCAAATCCAATAGTAGGTAGAACTTATTAGATACCATTGATCCCGGTGTCTAATAAGTTTTTCTACCCACCTTCTTTTATTGATTTTCTATCTTTTTCATCCTATTCTATTTCCGTTTTCAATTTTCAAATTTTTCGTTAGATCAAATTTCACTATTTCACTTTTGATTGTATTTGATTCTATTTAATCAGCAGAATAAAAATGGGATGTAGAAACGAAAGTTCTGTTTATACGGAAATTCTTTCGATTAACCAACTAGTTACGAAATCGCGTTGATAGCCTTTACTCGTGTCCTAGCCCATCTGAGAGCTAGATTTGCCTCAATTGTTTGCCTCTTGCCTTCAGCTTTCCTCAAGTTAGCTTCCGCTATTTCAAGAGCTTGCTGAGCTTCTTGTGGATCCAATGTCACTACCCCTTTTCCGCATCCTTTCCAAAAATAGTGATTTCATTATTGACTATTCTAGCAAAACCACCCATCAGAGCCATCGTTAACCATTGGTCGTTAAGGCGTATTCTCAAAATACCTATATCTACAACTGTGGCAATAGGCGCGTGATTTGGTAATACGCCAATTTGTCCGCTATTAGTAGATAAAATGATTTCTTTCACTTCTGAATCCCAAACAATTCGATTATGGGTGAGTACGCAAAGATTTAAGGTCATTTATTCAATTTGCTCTCCATTTCTAAGTTCGTAGCCTTCGCAGTAGCTTCATCGATGTTACCTACCAAATAAAAGGCCTGTTCAGGAAGACCGTCTAATTCTCCGGAAAGGATCAATTGAAATCCTCTAATTGTTTCTGCTAGGCCAACATATTTCCCCGGGGAACCAGTAAATACTTCCGCTACGAAAAAGGGTTGTGATAAGAAACGCTCAATTTTTCGCGCTCTTGCTACGGTTAAGCGATCCTCTTCGGACACTTCGTCCAACCCCAGGATAGCTATAATGTCCTGAAGTTCTTTGTAACGTTGTAAGGTTTGCTTAACCCTTTGCGCAGTTTCATAATGTTCCTTTCCAACGATTCGAGGTTGGAGCATAGTTGACGTTGAGTCTAAAGGATCTACCGCTGGATAGATACCTTTGGCAGCTAATCCTCTTGATAGTACGGTAGTAGCATCTAAATGCGCAAATGTTGTGGCAGGGGCAGGGTCGGTCAAATCATCCGCGGGTACATAAACTGCTTGAATAGAAGTTATGGATCCCTCCTTGGTAGAAGTAATTCTTTCTTGTAAAGAACCCATTTCGGTACTAAGGGTGGGTTGATAACCCACAGCGGAAGGCATTCTACCCAATAAGGCAGATACTTCGGATCCCGCTTGGACAAAACGGAAGATATTGTCTATAAATAGAAGTACGTTTTGTTTATTAACATCTCGGAAATATTCCGCCATAGTTAGGGCAGTCAACCCAACTCTCATACGAGCTCCTGGCGGTTCATTCATCTGACCGTAGACTAAAGCCACTTTTGATTCCGCAAGATTTTGTTCATTAATTACTCCAGATTCTTTCATTTCCATGTAAAGATCATTTCCTTCACGAGTACGTTCACCTACTCCGCCAAATACGGATACACCCCCATGAGCTTTGGCAATGTTGTTGATCAATTCCATAATGAGTACTGTTTTACCTACCCCAGCTCCCCCAAATAGTCCGATTTTTCCTCCACGACGATAAGGAGCTAAAAGATCGACTACTTTAATTCCTGTTTCAAAAATAGATAATTTTGTATCTAATTGTATGAAAGCGGGCGCAGGTTATGAATAGGGGATGTTGTGCGAGTATCTACAGGACCTAAATTATCAACGGGCTCCCCAAGCACGTTAAAAATTCGTCCTAGGGTCGCTCCGCCGACTGGAACACTTAGAGGAGCTCCCGTGTTAATCACTTCCATTCCTCTCATTAGACCATCTGTAGCGCTCATAGCTACAGCTCTAACTCGATTGTTTCCTAATAATTGCTGTACCTCACAAGTTACATTAATTTGTTGACCGATGGTATCTCGACCCTTAACTACCAAAGCGTTGTAAATATTAGGCATCTTGCCCGGGGGAAAGGCTACATCCAGTACTGGACCGATGATTTGAGAAATACGTCCCAGATTTTCTTTTTCAAGCGTGGAAACTCCAGGAACAGAAGTAGTAGGATTTATTCTCATAATAAAATAAAGTGAAATATGTCAATTTTTTTTTTCGAAAATTTTCTAATAAAAAAAATCTTCGACAGCAAGTTGATCGGTTAATTCAATAAGAAATGGGGATTAGCACTCGATTTCGTTGGTACCATCCAATTGAATGCAAT
>NW_028322804.1:37500-42500 GCF_047325235.1 Durio zibethinus
AGTTATTTTATGTATCAATTCTTACATCTCCTACTACTGGTGGAGTGACCGCGAGTTTTGGTATGTTGGGGGATATCATTATTGCTGAACCCAATGCCTATATTGCATTTGCGGGTAAAAGAGTAATTGAGCAAACATTGAATATAACAGTACCTGAAGGTTCACAGGAGGCTGAATATTTATTCCATAAGGGTTTATTCGATCCAATCGTACCACGTAATCCTTTAAAGGGTGTTCTGAGTGAGTTATTTCAGTTCCACGGTTTTTTTCCTTTGAATCAAAATTCAATCAAGTAGAGTCTTAAGTTAAATTATTTTCTTTGTAGTGAAAAGGCAGTTAGTTAGTTTATCAGAATCAAAGTCAAAGCCCGCATAATGGGCTTTGACTTTGTGACATAAAATGGAATTGTCGAAAAACGAATTTTATCTTGCTCTATTGCGTATGTTTATATAATTCAAATATAGAAAAAATATAAATATAGAGTTTTGCATCTTTCTATATCTCCCGAGAATTCTATTTTTACTAAAAATCCCTGTTCTTGGATCGGATTCTAACGAATCGAATCTTTCGACAATTTGTAATAAACTCTTTCTCAATTTGTAATAAACTCTTTCTTTATTAAATTCAAATTAGAAATTAAAATTAGAAGACAAGAACAATAGAATAATAATAATAAGAAAAGTAGGAATAAAGTAAGATAATAAAGAAAGTGGATTATCTTATCATACACCTATTTTATTTCATTTAGAAAGATGGGCAAGTCCCTTTATTTAATTCTACATTCCTTGCACTTATTAGATAAGATATATATATTAGATATATATACTCGCTTAGATATACTTAGTATTTAGATATACTTAGTATTTAGATATACTTAGTATAATATTTAGATATACTTAGTATTTAGATATACTTAGTATAATATTTAGATATACTTAGTATTTCGATATACTTAGTATAATATTTAGATATACTTAGTATAATATACGAATTATAATATAATTATTATAAGATATATTTATAACTAACTTTATAACTAACAATATAACAATAACAGGTACGAATATTAAATTGAGGTACCCATTTTATGACAATTCCCTCTATTTTTGTGCCTTTAGTAGGCCTAGTATTTCCGGCAATTGCAATGGCTTCTTTATCTTTGTATGTTCAAAAAACTAAGATTTTTTAGATTCGATGGGGCCAAGGCCAAGACCAAATCTTATCTATTTTTTTTTTCACGACTTAGATGCCACGGATATCTATTTAGTAGAATATTGTATAACATCCATCCGGCTTCCCCGAACATAAATGAAAAAGCTCCTCTTATGCATACGTAAACATGATATAGGGGTAAATGAATTATAGCAAGTGGATCGGTACCGGACGAATGTATGAAATTAAAGTCTATATATCTAGTAGATCTGTATAGGGGATCATATAAAGGGGATGATTTTAGATCTAAGCAATTTGATGAATTACTTCTAAAAGTTCATATCAAAATAGCACTAGTTGATGAGAGTTACTTCGGAAACAAAAAAAGTAAAGTCAAATTTTTTTGCTTATTTTCTCAATTCCAATAAAATGCAACTGGATCTAGTATGTATGAGTTGGCGATCAGAATCTATATGGATAGAATTTATAGTGGGGTCTCGAAAAACAAGCAATTTCTGCTGGGCCTTTATTCTTTTTTTTGGTTCATTAGGGTTTTTATTAGTTGGAACTTCTAGTTATCTTGGTAGGAATTTGATATCTTTATTTCCGTCTCAGCAAATAGTTTTTTTTCCACAAGGAATCGTGATGTCTTTCTATGGGATCGCGGGTCTCTTTATTAGTTCCTATTTGTGGTGCACGATTTTTTGGAATGTAGGTAGTGGTTATGATCGATTCGATAGAAAAGAGGGAATAGTATGTATTTTTCGTTGGGGTTTTCCTGGAAAAAATCGTCGCATCTTTCTACGATTCCTTATGAAAGATATTCAGTCCATCAGAATAGAAGTTAAAGAGGGTATTTATGCTCGGCGTGTCCTTTATATGGAAATCAGAGGCCAGGGGGCCGTTCCCTTGACTCGTACTGATGAGAATTTGACTCCACGAGAAATTGAGCAAAAAGCTGCTGAATTGGCCTATTTTTTGCGTGTACCGATTGAAGTCTTTTGAAATGAATTGCAGAATAAATGCTTTCTCGGCAGGAGGAAAAAACTCAAGACAAGAAGCCTCTTTTTTCTATAGCAGAACTAAACTGAAGTTTCTTAAGAATGCCCACTCGAACCAAAGAAGACGTATACGGAAGAGTCATAACATAAAACAAAACTGTTTTTTTTTTTTTGTCCACAAAAATTGTTTTTTATGCGTCTGTAAATGTAAAACCACTCAACTTAATTCAGTAACAAAACAAGCAAGAAATCGAAATAATGGATTCATCTCATATATCAAAGTATTTCGAAATATTTAACTTTTTATTTTCAATATTTGGAGTTGATACGTTAGATACAGATAGATTATATCTTGTAAATTTTCTCTACTTTCCTTTTGTCAATCAGCCCCTCCCCTTTTATCCTTTCTTTTGTGCTCCTTAAGAACTAAACAAGTAGATTTCTTTCTTATAACATAATGATAAATGTAATGATAACTTTTCTGTCTTTTTTTGTCACTCATTTTTGATCATCATAATATTTTTCATAATTTTTTTTTTTTCAATTATTCCCGGACTCTAGACTATATACAGTCTAGATAACCCGCGAAAATTTTTCGACATATTTGATTGATATCTTGATATAGACAGGGAGCTCCTTCGTCTCAAAATCTGAATAGAATAATCTTTATTATTTGAAGCGGTTCTTTCGGGCAGTTATCGAAAGAGGGCAATTGCTTCGAATTTGATCAATTGAGATATCTGGAAACAATAATATATATATATATTTCATTCGAACATTCGAATTCAAAGTGGATTCTTATTTTCTATTTCTGTACTCTTTTTAGATTCAAGGACTAAGCACTGAATCAAAAAAAAAAAAAACAGAGAATAGATTCATGGGCCCCTACCTTATAATTTATCTTATAATTTATAATATAATGAAAGTCATGCTTGATAGAAAGATTAGATCACATAAAGTCAACGAATGAGGTGGGTTCATTAACAATTCACAGATGAAAAAATGGCAAAAAAGAAAGCATTCACTCCCCTTCTATATTTTGCATCTATAGTATTTTTGCCCTGGTGGATCTCTCTCTCATTTAATAAAAGTCTGAAATCTTGGATTACTAATTGGTGGAATACTAGGCAATCCGAAACTTTTTTGAATGATATTCAAGAAAAAAGTATTCTAGAACAATTCATAGAAGTAGAGGAACTCCTCCTGTTGGACGAAATGATAAAAGAATACCCGGAAACACATCTACAAAAACTTCGTATAGGAATCCACAAAGAAACGATCCAATTGATCAAGATGCACAATGAGGATCGTATCCATACGATTTTGCACTTCTCGACAAATCTAATCTGTTTCGTTATTCTAAGTGGTTATTCTATTTTGGGTAATGAAGAACTTGTTATTCTTAACTCTTGGGTTCAAGAATTCCTATATAATTTAAGCGACACAATAAAAGCTTTTTCTATTCTTTTATTAACTGAGTTCTGTGTCGGATTCCATTCGCACCACGGTTGGGAACTAATGATTGGCTATATCTACAAAGATTTTGGATTTGCTCATAATGATCAAATTATATCTGTTCTTGCTTGTACCCTTCCAGTCATTCTAGATACAATTTTTAAATATTCGATCTTTCGTTATTTAAATCATGTATCGCCGTCACTTGTAGTTATTTATCATTCACTGACTGACTGAAAAATGATTCACGGATTCAATTAGAATCTTTCTTACTTTGTATATAAGCAAAGAATGCAAAGTCGTACTTACTTTACTCTTTCTACCCATCAGGGGAATACAATTCCTCCTCTATTTCAGTAAATTTTTTTTTTTTTCAGTAAAAGTAAATAGCAGAATCGTGGATAGGGAACTATACTAGTGACCTACCTAATTTTATTGTAGAAATTTTCGGGATCAATGATTGTACCATGCAAACTAGAAATACTTTTTCTTGGATAAAGGAGGAGATTACTCGATCCATTTCCGTATCGCTCATGATCTATATAATAACCGGGGCATCCATTTCAAATGCATATCCCATTTTTGCGCAGCAGGGGTATGAAAATCCACGAGAAGCAACTGGGCGTATTGTATGTGCCAATTGCCATTTAGCTAATAAACCCGTGGATATTGAGGTTCCACAAGCGGTACTTCCTGATACTGTATTTGAAGCGGTTGTTAGAATTCCTTATGATATGCAACTGAAACAAGTTCTTGCTAATGGTAAGAAAGGGGCTTTGAATGTGGGTGCTGTTCTTATTTTACCGGAGGGGTTTGAGTTAGCCCCACCTGATCGTATTTCGCCCGAGATGAAAGAAAAGATAGGCAATCTGTCTTTTCAGAACTACCGCCCCACTCAGAAAAATATTCTTGTGATAGGTCCTGTTCCTGGTCAAAAATATAGTGAAATCACCTTTCCTATTCTTTCCCCAGACCCTGCTAGTAATAAGGATGTTCATTTCTTAAAATATCCCATATACGTAGGCGGAAATAGGGGAAGGGGTCAGATTTATCCCGACGGGAACAAAAGTAACAATACAATTTATAATGCTACGGCAACAGGTATAGTAAGCAAAATCATACGAAAAGAAAAAGGGGGGTACGAAATAACCATAACGGATGCATTGGATGGACATCAAGTGGTTGATATTATCCCCCCAGGACCAGAACTTCTTGTTTCAGAGGGTGAATCTATCAAACTTGATCAACCATTAACAAGTAATCCTAATGTGGGTGGATTTGGTCAGGGGGATGCAGAAATAGTACTTCAAGATCCACTACGTGTCCAAGGCCTTTTGTTCTTCTTGGCATCTATTGTTTTTGCACAAATCTTTTTGGTTCTTAAAAAGAAAC
>NW_028322804.1:47500-48527 GCF_047325235.1 Durio zibethinus
TCACGGGGAGATAAAGAAATAAATCGAATCAAGTACTCGTATGTCAACCCTTCCCGAGAATATGAGAAAATAGGACATTAGGTATTTAGGTAACATTAGGTATTTAGTATGAGAAAATAGGACATTAGGTATTCAGGTATAATAATATATATTATATAATATATTAAGTAATATTAAGTATATAATTAGTTAGATATAATATATAACTAATATATAACAAATATTTTATTTATATATTAGTCTATATTTGTATTTCCTTGTCTATTCCACGCTTTCTTTTTAAAGTGAAGTTTTTAGTTTTAAATTATTCGATATGCACGTTAATAAATTTTTAACCTTTTTAACCTGGTATATGATTGTATCAATATTCTTTTATTTTTTTTTATTCTATTTTTTATTTAGTTCTTATTTTTTTAATAATTTTTTTCTTTATTCTCGAGTCAATTATTTATTTTTTTAGTTTACCGTCTTCGAATGATTTTTAGTTTACAGTCTTCGAATGATTAGGAGTTGGATTTTCATTGATTAGGAATTAGATTTTTAATATCACTAACTATTTTTTTTTTTATTTTCTATTCGTGCATAATGATTATTTTAATATTGTTAATTTTAATATTGTTGTTAATTTTAATATTGTTAATATTGTATTATTTATTATATTGTATGATTTATTCATTACTATATTTTTTAGTTATTACTATATTTTGTATTTATTACTATATTTCATTATTTATTTCTTATTTTATTAATTATTTATTATTTTCGTGTCGGTTCTATATATATTTATAAATTATATTTATTTATTATTTATGTATTATCACAGTTATAGATATTTATTTAAATTATATTTATATATTAAATATATTAAAATATTAAATTATATTTATATTTATATATTAAATATATTAAAATATGAAATTATATTTATATATATTTATAAATTATATTTATTTATTATTTATGTATTATCACAGTTATAGATATTTATTTAAATTATATTTATATATTAAATATATTAAAATATTAA
>NW_028322805.1:7500-12500 GCF_047325235.1 Durio zibethinus
ATTGTGATCCCGATCTCGCAGATCTTTCGATTCCAGCAAATGATGACGCTATAGCTTCAATTCGATTAATTCTTAACAAATTAGTAGTCGCAATTTGTGAGGGTCGTTCTAGCTATATACGAAATCCTTGATTAATAATAAGATAAATAAATTATTTTTTGGAACTACATAGATCTATGGAATCGGTTACTATATCCTGAATCGAACAAAAGAGATAAAAAAACTGTGAATATTGTGTGATTAGTTTAGTCGGTGTCAAAAATCTAGAATTTGAGTAGGCAAGAGAAGATTGAATCAAAATAATTCCTTTTTTTTTTTTAAGTAAAGTTCTATTTCTGTCAGAGGGCAATATGAATGGTATATCATGTTCCATCAACGCACTAAACGGTTTATACGATATCTCTGGTGTGGAAGTAGGCCAACATTTCTATTGGCAAATAGGAGGTTTCCAAGTCCATGCTCAAGTACTTATTACTTCTTGGGTTGTAATTGCTATCTTATTAGGTTCCGCCGTTATCGCTGTTCGGAATCCACAAACCATTCCAACCGACGGTCAAAATTTCTTCGAATATGTTCTTGAATTCATTCGAGACGTGAGCAAAACTCAGATTGGAGAAGAATATGGTCCATGGGTTCCCTTTATTGGAACTATGTTTCTATTTATTTTTGTTTCTAACTGGTCGGGTGCTCTTTTACCTTGGAAAATCATACAATTACCTCATGGAGAGTTAGCCGCACCCACGAATGATATAAATACTACTGTTGCTTTAGCTTTACTCACGTCAGTAGCATATTTCTATGCGGGTCTTTCCAAAAAAGGATTAGGGTATTTCAGTAAATACATTCAACCAACTCCAATTCTTTTACCCATTAACATTTTAGAAGATTTCACAAAACCCCTATCACTTAGTTTTCGACTTTTCGGGAATATATTAGCTGATGAATTAGTAGTTGTTGTTCTTGTTTCTTTAGTACCTTCAGCCGTTCCTATACCTGTCATGTTCCTTGGATTATTTACAAGTGGGATTCAAGCTCTTATTTTTGCAACTTTAGCTGCGGCTTATATAGGCGAATCCATGGAGGGTCATCATTGACTAGTTTTTGTTTTTGAAATAGTCTAGCCTTTTTTTTTTTAGCTTAGCTTAGTCCAATGCAATGTATGCGCAACTCAAGATAATCTATTTACTTAGGGACCATAAATATACAAATACGACGGTCTAGAGTAATAACAAAAAAGATTATGATATTAGAGAATTGTAATAAAAAAAAAAGGAAAGAGATCTAATCTAACTTTTTCCTAAAATTTTGGTTTGGTCCATTTTTTTTTTATTTATATTTATATCCTATTTCCCTTCAATGAATATTATCTTTATATTGATATTGTTTTGGTTTATTCAATTTCAATATTATGAGTCCTAATTTGAATAGGAATTCTTATGGTATCAATTTAGGGTCTATGATTTAAAAAAAGCTGTTCTTTCTATAGAATGATTCCCATTTCAGTCGATTTCATTCAATGCAACGATTGACCAAAAGAAAATTTTAATAAATAATAAAATAAATTGCATGAACTTAGCTCAATCAAATATTGATATTGATTTTTTATTTTTATGCAATGATTTGGTCTAATGAATTCGTCTATTTATTTAGATTGTATCCGTGTGAGATAATGATAAATAAAAGGAAGGGACGAATTGACAAAAAACGATATAAAAAATGATTAGAAAAAAAAGGGGGGGTAGAATTAGGTATATGGAATCTAATGGCTATAAGCCAACTCTTGTCCATCCTTTGAGGAATAATTCTAGAATCCGATTGAATCTAAGATATGAATAGTTGGTTTACGTTATGTAAGAAACACATGTATATGGGATATTAGATATTGACTAGTTATATATGAACTCAAAATATATCTAATCCACCCTACTACTGTGGATTTAGATAGGGATTCCAATAGAAGAATAGAAGTTCTTCTGTTTCGTCTTTGACTCTGAATTGAATGAATAAAGAGATAAAATAAAGACAAAACGAAGAATTCAAAGCAAAGAATGGGTTAGAAAAAAAGAAATGGAAGAACAAAGTATGCGCGGATTCAAAAAAATCCAGTGGATAGGAACTAAAAAAAAGATATCGAAATAGTTCTGACGGTTCAATAATATTCTCACTTCCATTCGGAGTTCTTAGTTACTTGGGCAGGTTGAATCTTAGTGATGGAATAATATAATTAAGTAAAAATTCATTGGATGATTGTATCATTAACCATTTCTTTATTTTGGTGCGAGGAACTTATCATGAATCCACTGGTTTCTGCCGCTTCCGTTATTGCTGCTGGGTTGGCTGTCGGGCTTGCTTCTATTGGACCTGGAGTTGGTCAAGGTACTGCTGCGGGCCAAGCTGTAGAAGGTATCGCGAGACAACCCGAGGCAGAGGGAAAAATACGAGGTACTTTATTGCTTAGTTTGGCTTTTATGGAAGCTTTAACAATTTATGGGCTGGTTGTAGCATTGGCACTTTTATTTGCGAATCCCTTTGTTTAATCCTATAAACATGAGAATTGTGTATTTTTTTTTTCTTATTTTATGGCTTGGGACTTACTCCTCGCTTTTTCGAATTATATCAAGATTTCACCCCTACAATTACTTATTTGTTGGGACAATAATCCATGGGAAGGATTAATTTGAGGATGAGGAATTATCACACTGACTCGCTTTCTTCCTTCCCCTTCTTAGTTCAAGAGAAACCTTTTTTATTGTTTAAAGGAGTGTTGCAACAAATGAGGTATTTTGCCATTGACATGAAACCCGCCCCCCCCTAATTCTAATAAGTATCATTATTATTGGGAATTTTCAACTGAAAAAAAAAAATACATTTCTAGCTAAATAGAATCTATTTTTGACTCCGTTTAGACGTAGGTAAATAAAAATTTATAATAATGAATAATTTAATAATAATAAATTAATTAATATTAATAATAAATTAATAATTTATTAAAAAAAAAAAAGAAATACATAGAATTAGAATAATTAGAATAATCTAAATATGATAGAATAGAATAAATAGAAAAGGAGTCAAAGTGATATAATACAAAAAAAAGAACCGAGTTCTTTTTTTTTTTTTTTAGTCTATCTAAAATAAAATAGGAGATCATATGAAAAATGTAACCGATTCTTTCCTTTCCTTGGGTCACTGGCCATCCGCCGGGAGTTTCGGATTTAATACCGATATTTTAGCAACAAATCCAATAAATCTAAGTGTAGTCCTTGGTGTATTGATCTTTTTTGGAAAGGGAGTGTGTGCGAGTTGTTTATTTCAAGAATAGGCTGGATTCACCCAGTTGCACTTTTTTTCATTATAACTAGGAAAGAAAAGAGTGCATGATCCCGCGAATTACTTCTGAATAAATTTCAAAATCATATTTAAGAACCATAGCATTTCGTCATTCATTGGTACATCGACTTTGATTCTCTATTAACCAATAATCCGGGACCATTAACATGGTTAAGGCCAAACTGTTTGAAGTTCAGATGCAGCAGGGTACTCTTTCTACTACTATGTTAATAAATACAGAAATATTTTCAAATAGTGGAAAATGTTTTTTCGATATAAAACACTCATGTCGATAAAACGATTCGAGCCCCTTTTTCCAATGCTGAATCGATGACCTATGTATAAAGTGAGAAGAATTCTTTGAATTTGAAGAAAAAAAAAAAAGAAACAACTTTGCTGACAAATTACAATTATACATTATACAATTCTAAGTACAATTATACAATTATAAATTATTATAAATTAATTATATGTAAATTTTTTATTTATTATTTATTTATTATACTTTTTAGTTTAGTTTTTTGATATATTTTCTATTTTGGTCAGAAGAATCCTCCGAATATTCTGGTCTTGGATTAGTGATCAGTTTCGATATTTTGGAATATGAATAGAGAAGAGAGGGAGAGGGTAAGCTCATTACATTAGAAAAAAAAAAAAGATATGGGAATTAAGTCCCAATAAATAAGAAATAATTGAGCGTGAGAGCCAAATGAATCGAAATATTCATGTTTGGTTCGGGAAGGGATCATGGAATTTTTGAAATAAAAAAAAAAAATGAATGTAAAGATAATCTACTTTCATTAAGTGATTTATTAGATAATCGAAAAGAGAGGATCTTGAATACTATTCGAAATTCAGAAGAACTACGCGGGGGGGCTATTGAACAGCTGGAAAAAGCCCGGGCCCGCTTACGGAAAGTGGAAATGGAGGCAGATCGGTTTCGAGTGAATGGATACTCTGAGATAGAACGAGACAAATTGAATTTGATTAATTCAACTTATAAGATTTTGGAACAATTAGAAAATTACAAAAACGAAACCATTCATTTTGAACAACAAAGAGCGATTCATCAAGTCCGACAACGGGTTTTCCAACAAGCTTTACAAGGAGCTCTAGGAACTCTGAATAGTTCTTTAAACAACGAGTTACATTTACGTACCATTAGCGCTAATATTGGCCTGTTTGGGGTGATGAAAGAAATAACTGATTAGTCCTTTTTTTTACCTTTTACTTTACTGTAGGCATTATTTTTTTCTTCCAAAAAATAATTAGGAAATACTCATGGTAACTATTAGAGCCGACGAAATTAGTAATATTATCCGTGAACGTATTGAGCAATATAATAGAGAAGTAAAGATTGTAAATACTGGTACCGTACTTCAAGTGGGCGACGGCATTGCTCGTATTCATGGTCTTGATGAAGTAATGGCAGGTGAATTAGTAGAATTTGAAGAGGGTACAATAGGCATTGCCCTGAATTTGGAATCAAATAATGTTGGTGTTGTATTAATGGGTGACGGTTTGATGATACAAGAGGGAAGTGCTGTAAAAGCAACAGGAAAAATTGCTCAGATACCAGTGAGTGAGGCTTATTTGGGTCGTGTTATAAATGCCCTGGCTAAGCCTATTGACGGTCGGGGTGAAATTTCAGCTTCTGAATCTCGGTTAATTGA
>NW_028322805.1:15000-20000 GCF_047325235.1 Durio zibethinus
TATAAAGAGACCCTTTGTCGAACAGGGGAATTGGGCGTAATCAAGATAGGATCACAAGATAGGGGGATAAAAAATCCTGAAAATTAGAGCCTTGCCGCCTTTTGTCAGAAGACTTGATAAAATTAGGAAAAGAGTAGTTATTTCATTTAAATAACTAAATAAAAATAACTAAATAAAAACTTCTTTCCTTTGTTATAGGAGTTTTGATAGATAGGGTTCGACAAAAGAACTTAGTCATAACATAAAAATGGATTGTGCAAAAATCCATAGTTTTTTTTATTATTTATTCTAGTTATTCTAGTAAAATAAATGTAAATAAAAAGAAAGAGGAAGAAAAGAAAGAATCGAAATGATATTTGGATTCTATATCATAGGAACGGAAATAGTACTTCTTCTGCTTCTGATTGTTGATTCAATCCAATAACAAGATTTTTTTGTTACAACAAGTCAGATCGCAGAATCATAGAAAAAATTATTTATTTGAGTTGAAAATAAAAAAATGAGCCCGGCCGGGTCAGTACCCGGCCGGTCCGTGGAAATTGGAAATAAAAAAGTCCCTTTTGAGCGAAATCAAAATGAAATGGAATTACTGATAAAAGTTGTATATATTTATATTCTATATAATAAAATTAAGAATCTATAGATATATAGATTAATAATACCCTAATAAGATTAATAATACTCTAATATTAATATAAATAAATAAAAATTAATATAATTAATATATTAATATAAATAAATAAAAATATAAATAAATAAAAATCTATATAACAAAATAACAAAGGTCTATATAACAAAGGAAAGAGGGCTTTTTTCAAGCATTTCTTTTTGCGTGCTGTAACTGTAACATAGTAATTATCTTTTCTAAATTAGGAGAGATGGCTGAGTGGACTAAAGCGTCGGATTGCTAATCCGTTGTGCGAGTTATTCGTACCGAGGGTTCGAATCCCTCTCTTTCCATTTCGGTTTTTGACAGTGGAATAGATCAAATCCTAATACCATTTATAAAAATGAAGCAAGGAACTCTCCCTTTTTTATTCTTCCCGTCCAGGATTACCAGGATTACGTCCCGGATCATTAGATAGGAGTCCGAAGATGAAGAGAGAAACAAAGAATATCGTTGCGGTGTAAACAACGAATTTAAGATTACGCATTGTACAACCTCCCATAGAATTTTTTTGTAAAAAGAAGAGAATGGATTCTTCGTTTTTATTTTTCTATTTATATACGCAATTATACGCAATTTTTATTTTTCTATTTATATATATACGCAATTATACGCAATTTTTATTTTTCTATTTTTATACGAAAATAGATTCCTCGTTTTTATACTACATAGCCTATTTTGACACCAAGAAATAAAGTGATTTCTAGAATTTCTAGAAATCGAAAAGAATTTTCAGAAATTCATTTATAATAAGAGTTGAGTTTTTCATTACAAAAAAAAATTCTTTTATACCAACAATTATATATTGTGGCGGACTTTAATCCAAATAGGGTTCTTCGGCGAAAAAGGGTCAGAATGAGGAAATGGGATGATCCAGCTTTATCATGGCTATCCAAGAATTTCAATCTTTGAATTGAGGGTTCGGTTCGTTCATAGTGTTCATAGTGTAAGACTTATCTAATCTTTTCAATTGTTACAATTTTTTTTTCTTGAATAAATCATGAATTTTTCTAGGACAGTATTAAGGATCTCATCGAAAACTTACAGCAGCTTGCCAAACAAAGGCTAAGAGAAAAAAGAGAACAGGTATTACTGGCATAAAATCTACGATTGGATTCAAAAAAGCATAGGCCTCGGGCAATTTGGCGAATAAAAAACTACTCGAAAAAAGGGCAGAATTCAAACAGATACAGATCAAATTAAAGATATTAAGATTAAGCATAACAAAATTTTGTTCTTGGAGATAATTTTGATTGAGTTATTAATATGTTTTTTGATATAAGGAAAAAAATGAAGAAAGGAAAATAAGGCAGACTAAACAATACTTCTTTGAACTCACCCAATCAAAAAGCCTTCAATTCTTACAAGAGAATAGAAGAAATCATACTTTCATACAATATCTTAATTGAATTATATGTAATGATCAATAAATTCGGTTTAATTCTCTATCCATACGTGCCAAAATCCTAGCAAGAATCTAATCTATTCCATAGTTATTTGGAACTGGAATTGACGAACAGGGAATACCCATATTAGTGTTTAGTAGTTTCAAATAGAAATCTAAATGGGGCGTGGCCGAGTGGTAAGGCAACGGGTTTTGGTCCCGCTATTCGAAGGTTCGAATCCTTTCGTCCCAGAGCCTACTCTTTTTATATATCAGAATAACGATATCCGAATCTAAATTGCTCTTTTTTTTTTAACAACCTTCTTTCTAAGAGTCAAATATTGGAGAAAATGTGATTCTTGCTTTTGATTTTTAATGATTTCTTAAGATTGGCACTCGAAGAACTGTGAGATTGGCGAATCTATTCTATCGAGTTATTTGATCTATCGAGTTATTTGAAGATGCAAGGCAGATTCAAAAAGATTAGTTTATTTGTGTTATTTATAATATTCGTAATATTATTATTATTAATTATATTATTAATTTCTTATTAATTAGAATAGAAAAGCTTAATATTAATAAAAGTATAAAAAAATAAAAATATATTGTATTCATACAATATGGGTTAATTTGAATTCTTATTGAGGCTTTTTCTTCCTAAATTATCTATTTATTTCATATAGATTCATATAGAAGGAAATTGATTTCATATAGAAGGAAAAAGTATAGATAGATTACTATGTATCGACTGAACCAATGACTATTCATGATTCCATAATTGAATCAATGTTCCAAACTAGAGGAATGTTATGGTAAAACTTCGTTTGAAACGATGTGGTAGAAAGCAACGTGCGACTTGAAGGACATGATCGGCTGTGGATGTCAAAACCCACCACCTTCCATTATGTAGAAATGAAGGTGCTTTTGGCTCGACATCCTTTGTTCTGTTCTATTATAATCCGTCTTTTTGTTGGGTTGTAATGTAAATAGTACAGGATGGAGCTCGAAGAGAAACATCCATTTTTCAGGGGCAAGGATCTAGGGTTAATTAATGGAAATAAATAAGTTGGAACAACTTCGTAAGTCTATTTTTGATATAGAAATCGAAAAGCTCCGATTCAAACTATTTTCAAATCAAAAAGAAAAATTGTTGGAATTGGTAAAACTCTTTCGATCAAAAGTGTATAATGCGGGAATTAATCGTTCATATGATTCTTTGATAGAAAGAAAAAAAGAGAGAAAAAGGGGCATGTTGCTGCCATTTTTGAAATGATTAAATATCGCCGAAGTAATGTCTAAACCCAATGATTCAAGACAAAGATAAAGGATCCTAGAACAAGGAAATACCCTTTTCAATTGTCTCAACAACTAGATCAAAATGAAGAATCGAAATCGATTCTAAACGAGACAAACAAAAAAAGGGGTTAGAGACCACTCAATAAAAGAATGCCTAAGGATTTTTTTTTGAGCATTTTGAGAGTTATTTGACTTGAGTTATGAGAGTACGAATGCTTTTTTCTTCTTTTTTTTTGAAAAAAAAAAGACGGGTTTAAATGTCTAATTGATTTGCCGGGTTTATGGATCTTTTTGACATTCTAATTACATACATTATAATTCCATACATAGACATAACTTTTAATAGACATAACTTTTAATCATTTTTTTTTTTTTTTCTCGAGCCGTACGAGGAGAAAACTTCTTATACGTTTCTAGGGGGGGGGTATTATTTAACTACATCTATCCCAATGAGCCGTTTATCGAATCGTTGCAATTGATGTTCGATCCCGAAGAGAGGGAAGAGATCTTCGAAAAGTTGGTTTTTATGATCCGATAAATAATCAAACCCATTTGAATGTTCCCGCTATTCTCTATTTCCTTGAAAAAGGAGCTCAACCCACAGGAACTGTCCATGATATTTTAAAGAAGGCCGGGGTTTTTACGGAACTTAGTCTTAATCAAACAAAATTCAATTAATGAAATACAAAAAAGAGGGGGTGGATGACTCATATCTAGCTTTGTATAAATTTTTCTTTATAATTTCCTCCCCCCTCTTTTGTTTTATTCATACTTTTTTATTTATTATTCGTATTTCTTATTGCTTTGCTACTATAGAATACCGTGTTCTATAACAGATTTTATTGAGCTAATTTTATTGATATAAAATATAGAGAAAAAAGATCAATTGAATAAATGAAGTAATTGCATTTAAAAAAATAACATAAAATAAGATAAAAAAAAAAAAATAACATAAAATAAGATAAAAAAACAGAGAAAATAACAAGAAAAAATAACATATAAAAATAGAAAATATTAATAATAATTAATAATAAATAATAATAATTAATAATAAATAATTAATAATAAATATTATAATAATAAATATTATAATAATAAATATTATAATAATAAAAATAATAAATATTATAATAATAAATATTATTAATAATAAAAATAATAAATATTATAATAATAAATATTATTAATAATAAAAATAATAAATATTATAATAATAAATATTATTAATAATTAATAATAAAAAATACAATATAATAAAAAAAAAAAAAAAAATTGACTTAATTCTTTTTTTCATTGTATTTTTTTATAGTCTTTTTTATATTCTTTATTCTTTTCTCAACATTTATATTCAAAATTTACAATCATATTGACAACAGTGTATCGAACAAATATAATTCGATCGTAGATAAATAGATCTATTTATCCCCGCCCACAAGTTTGGCACTTCACTTCATTCAAATAATGGGTTCTTTCTTTGAATTTGTTGTGATACAAGAAGTTTTTTTTATTGTAATTGTATATTGTATTGAAAAAAAAAAAAAAAAATGGATAACAATGGAATGAATAAGACAGGAGGCGGTCCACAAATTTTCACTTATTCTATTTCTATGTTTTTATCTTAGAATTTCGTGTATTTTTATTTTATTCAAATTT
>NW_028322806.1:0-5000 GCF_047325235.1 Durio zibethinus
TAAACAACGAATTTAAGATTACGCATTGTACAACCTCCCATAGAATTTTTTTGTAAAAAGAAGAGAATGGATTCTTCGTTTTTATTTTTCTATTTATATACGCAATTATACGCAATTTTTATTTTTCTATTTATATATATACGCAATTATACGCAATTTTTATTTTTCTATTTTTATACGAAAATAGATTCCTCGTTTTTATACTACATAGCCTATTTTGACACCAAGAAATAAAGTGATTTCTAGAATTTCTAGAAATCGAAAAGAATTTTCAGAAATTCATTTATAATAAGAGTTGAGTTTTTCATTACAAAAAAAAATTCTTTTATACCAACAATTATATATTGTGGCGGACTTTAATCCAAATAGGGTTCTTCGGCGAAAAAGGGTCAGAATGAGGAAATGGGATGATCCAGCTTTATCATGGCTATCCAAGAATTTCAATCTTTGAATTGAGGGTTCGGTTCGTTCATAGTGTTCATAGTGTAAGACTTATCTAATCTTTTCAATTGTTACAATTTTTTTTTCTTGAATAAATCATGAATTTTTCTAGGACAGTATTAAGGATCTCATCGAAAACTTACAGCAGCTTGCCAAACAAAGGCTAAGAGAAAAAAGAGAACAGGTATTACTGGCATAAAATCTACGATTGGATTCAAAAAAGCATAGGCCTCGGGCAATTTGGCGAATAAAAAACTACTCGAAAAAAGGGCAGAATTCAAACAGATACAGATCAAATTAAAGATATTAAGATTAAGCATAACAAAATTTTGTTCTTGGAGATAATTTTGATTGAGTTATTAATATGTTTTTTGATATAAGGAAAAAAATGAAGAAAGGAAAATAAGGCAGACTAAACAATACTTCTTTGAACTCACCCAATCAAAAAGCCTTCAATTCTTACAAGAGAATAGAAGAAATCATACTTTCATACAATATCTTAATTGAATTATATGTAATGATCAATAAATTCGGTTTAATTCTCTATCCATACGTGCCAAAATCCTAGCAAGAATCTAATCTATTCCATAGTTATTTGGAACTGGAATTGACGAACAGGGAATACCCATATTAGTGTTTAGTAGTTTCAAATAGAAATCTAAATGGGGCGTGGCCGAGTGGTAAGGCAACGGGTTTTGGTCCCGCTATTCGAAGGTTCGAATCCTTTCGTCCCAGAGCCTACTCTTTTTATATATCAGAATAACGATATCCGAATCTAAATTGCTCTTTTTTTTTTAACAACCTTCTTTCTAAGAGTCAAATATTGGAGAAAATGTGATTCTTGCTTTTGATTTTTAATGATTTCTTAAGATTGGCACTCGAAGAACTGTGAGATTGGCGAATCTATTCTATCGAGTTATTTGATCTATCGAGTTATTTGAAGATGCAAGGCAGATTCAAAAAGATTAGTTTATTTGTGTTATTTATAATATTCGTAATATTATTATTATTAATTATATTATTAATTTCTTATTAATTAGAATAGAAAAGCTTAATATTAATAAAAGTATAAAAAAATAAAAATATATTGTATTCATACAATATGGGTTAATTTGAATTCTTATTGAGGCTTTTTCTTCCTAAATTATCTATTTATTTCATATAGATTCATATAGAAGGAAATTGATTTCATATAGAAGGAAAAAGTATAGATAGATTACTATGTATCGACTGAACCAATGACTATTCATGATTCCATAATTGAATCAATGTTCCAAACTAGAGGAATGTTATGGTAAAACTTCGTTTGAAACGATGTGGTAGAAAGCAACGTGCGACTTGAAGGACATGATCGGCTGTGGATGTCAAAACCCACCACCTTCCATTATGTAGAAATGAAGGTGCTTTTGGCTCGACATCCTTTGTTCTGTTCTATTATAATCCGTCTTTTTGTTGGGTTGTAATGTAAATAGTACAGGATGGAGCTCGAAGAGAAACATCCATTTTTCAGGGGCAAGGATCTAGGGTTAATTAATGGAAATAAATAAGTTGGAACAACTTCGTAAGTCTATTTTTGATATAGAAATCGAAAAGCTCCGATTCAAACTATTTTCAAATCAAAAAGAAAAATTGTTGGAATTGGTAAAACTCTTTCGATCAAAAGTGTATAATGCGGGAATTAATCGTTCATATGATTCTTTGATAGAAAGAAAAAAAGAGAGAAAAAGGGGCATGTTGCTGCCATTTTTGAAATGATTAAATATCGCCGAAGTAATGTCTAAACCCAATGATTCAAGACAAAGATAAAGGATCCTAGAACAAGGAAATACCCTTTTCAATTGTCTCAACAACTAGATCAAAATGAAGAATCGAAATCGATTCTAAACGAGACAAACAAAAAAAGGGGTTAGAGACCACTCAATAAAAGAATGCCTAAGGATTTTTTTTTGAGCATTTTGAGAGTTATTTGACTTGAGTTATGAGAGTACGAATGCTTTTTTCTTCTTTTTTTTTGAAAAAAAAAAGACGGGTTTAAATGTCTAATTGATTTGCCGGGTTTATGGATCTTTTTGACATTCTAATTACATACATTATAATTCCATACATAGACATAACTTTTAATAGACATAACTTTTAATCATTTTTTTTTTTTTTTCTCGAGCCGTACGAGGAGAAAACTTCTTATACGTTTCTAGGGGGGGGGTATTATTTAACTACATCTATCCCAATGAGCCGTTTATCGAATCGTTGCAATTGATGTTCGATCCCGAAGAGAGGGAAGAGATCTTCGAAAAGTTGGTTTTTATGATCCGATAAATAATCAAACCCATTTGAATGTTCCCGCTATTCTCTATTTCCTTGAAAAAGGAGCTCAACCCACAGGAACTGTCCATGATATTTTAAAGAAGGCCGGGGTTTTTACGGAACTTAGTCTTAATCAAACAAAATTCAATTAATGAAATACAAAAAAGAGGGGGTGGATGACTCATATCTAGCTTTGTATAAATTTTTCTTTATAATTTCCTCCCCCCTCTTTTGTTTTATTCATACTTTTTTATTTATTATTCGTATTTCTTATTGCTTTGCTACTATAGAATACCGTGTTCTATAACAGATTTTATTGAGCTAATTTTATTGATATAAAATATAGAGAAAAAAGATCAATTGAATAAATGAAGTAATTGCATTTAAAAAAATAACATAAAATAAGATAAAAAAAAAAAAATAACATAAAATAAGATAAAAAAACAGAGAAAATAACAAGAAAAAATAACATATAAAAATAGAAAATATTAATAATAATTAATAATAAATAATAATAATTAATAATAAATAATTAATAATAAATATTATAATAATAAATATTATAATAATAAATATTATAATAATAAAAATAATAAATATTATAATAATAAATATTATTAATAATAAAAATAATAAATATTATAATAATAAATATTATTAATAATAAAAATAATAAATATTATAATAATAAATATTATTAATAATTAATAATAAAAAATACAATATAATAAAAAAAAAAAAAAAAATTGACTTAATTCTTTTTTTCATTGTATTTTTTTATAGTCTTTTTTATATTCTTTATTCTTTTCTCAACATTTATATTCAAAATTTACAATCATATTGACAACAGTGTATCGAACAAATATAATTCGATCGTAGATAAATAGATCTATTTATCCCCGCCCACAAGTTTGGCACTTCACTTCATTCAAATAATGGGTTCTTTCTTTGAATTTGTTGTGATACAAGAAGTTTTTTTTATTGTAATTGTATATTGTATTGAAAAAAAAAAAAAAAAATGGATAACAATGGAATGAATAAGACAGGAGGCGGTCCACAAATTTTCACTTATTCTATTTCTATGTTTTTATCTTAGAATTTCGTGTATTTTTATTTTATTCAAATTTTTGCTAATTTCATGTTTTGATTGCCTCGTGCAATTCCATTTTTTTTTTATTCCGATTTTTTTCGGGTTGCTAACTCAACGGTAGAGTACTCGGCTTTTAAGTGCGACTAGCATCTTTTACACATTTGTATGAAGAAAGGGATTCGTTCATACCATCGGTACAGTTTGTAAGACCACGACTGATCCTGAAAGGAGTGGATGGAAAAAAGAGCATGTCGTATCAATGGAGAATTCTAAGAATCCATTTTTTTTCCGGATCAGTCCAAAAAAAAAAATCGTCTTTGAATTTTTGGTGCGGAACAAAAAAAATTAATTGAATTCAAAGTTGGGTCGAGTGAATAAATGGATAGAGCTCTACGGCCCCAATTATAGGGAAACAAAAAGTAACGAGCTTCTGTTCGCAATTTGAATGATTACCCGATCTAATTAAACGTTAAAAATAAATTAGTGCCTAATGCGGTAAAGGTTTTTCTCATGAGTAAATTATCGATTTTTTTATGAGTCCTAATTATTAGTTATTCCCTTTATGGGTTAGACATGAATGTGTATAAGAAGCAGTATATTGATAAAGAAAAGATATTTTTTTTTTTTTTTCCAAAATCAAAAGAGCGATTGGGTTGAAAAAATAAAGGATTTCTAGCCATCTTCTTATCCTATAACGAACATAAATCAATTAGATGGCAAAAGATAGGATAGAGAATCCGTTGATGAATCTACCTGTCTCCGAGGTATCTATTATTTTCTTACTATAATACCTTGTTTTGACTGTATCGCACTATGTATCATTTGATAACCGAATAGATCCCCTATACTTTGGTTCAAATCGAATTTGAAATGGAGGAATTTCAAGTATATTTAGAACTAAATAGATCTCGCCGACATGATTTCCTATACCCACTTATTTTTCGGGAGTATATTTATGCACTTGCTCATGATCATGGTTTAAATAAATCGATGATTTTTTTGGAAAATCAGGGTTATGGTAATAAATTCAGTTCACTAATTGTGAAACGTTTAATTATTCGAATGGATCAACAGAATCATTTGATTATTTCTGCTAATGATTCCAACCAAAATCCATTTTTTGGGCACAACAATAATTTATATTCTCAAATGATATCGGTGGGAT
>NW_028322806.1:35000-48280 GCF_047325235.1 Durio zibethinus
TATTATAAATCACGTTATTAAATATTTCGAACAAATCTTGAAATTCGAAACTTCCCGTTATCCAATAAAAACCTAAGATTCCTAATAATAAACCAAAATCGCCTATCCGATTAGTTACAAACGCTTTTTGACAAGCGTTTGCCGCAACAGGTCGTGTGAACCAAAACCCTATTAATAGATAAGAACACATTCCAACCAATTCCCAAAAAATATAAATTTGTATCAAATTAGAACTAGTAACTAATCCCAACATTGAAGTATTGAATAAACTCATATAAGCAAAAAATCTCAAATATCCTTGATCATGAGACATATAATTGTCACTATAAATAAGAACAAAAATTCCAACAGTAGTGATTAATATTGACATAATAGAGGTAAGTGAATCAATAAAGTAGCCAAACTCGAAAGAAAAATCATTATTGATGGTCCAAGACCATCCATATTGATAGATAGAACTTCTATTTATTTGCTGAATAGACAGATCGACCGAAAAAATCATAACTATACTTAACAATAAAATATTGGGAAAAGCCCACATACGACGAAGATTTTTTGTTGCCGTCGGAAAAAGTAGGAGTCCCATTCCTATTAAAATAGGAATTGGAAGTGGCACAAAAGGTATGATCCATGAATATTGATATGTATGCTCCATAAAAACTTTTTTCTTATTCTTTCTTAATTAATCGTTTCTGATTCACCGGCTCTTATCTCTTTTGATGGAAAGGGAGCAATAATACAATCAAGATATTACAAAGTTAACTGGAATTTTCTATTATTAATCTTTTAATCTTTCTCAAATATTTCAAAAATATTCAAATTTCGAAGTTAGAAGTAATCAAATGATATCACCGAGTTACTAATGGAAAAAAAAAATATTCTTTTTTTTTTTCAAAATTATGTATCCTTTAACAGATTAATTACGAGTCTCATTCGAATTTGATTGAAAATGAAAATTGGGCATACTCTCTCTTCGAGCTTGACCAATTACCAATTAATAGAAAAAAATTCAAGTTTGTTTTTTATTAGGTAAATAAAATGGTTTTTTTACATTTTTTTGTTTTGATGTATTTTTCGTGTATAAATGGAGATGTATAAATTATAAATGTAGGACGACAAAAAAAATAGGCAGAGATAGAGAAGGAAAGACTCTTTTTTACGTTTTTTTGATTTCATCAATTCAATTTATATATCATAATAGATCCTAATCTATCCTATAGATTTGAATGGAGATATAAAAAAGAAAGGTACCAATAAATTAAATACAAATTCTTCTTTTTTTCTGGATAGTGTATGGAATATAAATAAAAAAAGGTTATATCATATTTTTTTTTTTTTTTTTTTCTAGAATAGAAGCATTTTATGTTATTTTCCCATCTCTATTTAGTTCTTATGAAATTTATATAGTAGTATATAGATAATTATAATCTAGAAAATCTATTAATCTAGAAAATCTATAGGAATAGATAAATAATGACATAAAGACACCGATCATTTTGTTTTAAAAATAGATGTCTTTGACATCCAACTATAGCACTAAATAACCTTTTTTTTGAATGGCAGTTCCAAAAAAACGTACTTCTACATCAAAAAAGCGTATTCGAAAAAATGTTTGGAAAAAGAAAGGATATTGGGCGGCGTTGAAAGCTTTTTCATTATCGAGATCTATTTTTACGGGTAATTCAAAAAGTTTTTTTGTACGACAAATAATTTTTTTTTAATCTGAATTGGTTTAACTCGAATAAGATACAAAGGTTTTCTTTTTTGAATATCTTTTTTTTTTTCATTTCCGGGATGGGGATTCTCATTTTCCCCATCGCCCCATTTGGTATCTTAGTGTTATAATAATTTGTTATTTTTATAATATTCAATTTCAATTTATAATAATAAATAATTAAATAATTAAATAATAAAAATTTGTATATTTATACTATAGCTATATCGGAGCACATATATATAAGAGCTTTAACTGGGTTGTTGAAACTAATCCATTAAGTTTCAATTTTGTAACTTTATGAATCATTATTTCTCTGAATTACTATATATCCTTCCCTTGCTTTCAACCCAATTGAGAAAACTCCCTTTATAATTTAGTGGATATACAAATAATGTATCAATTTAAAATGATCTAAAAAAATTCTATGTTTGTATAAGAAGATGAATCAAGACATATTTTTAGAATTCGAAATTCGAAATACTTTTTTGAAGTATGGTACAATTATGACAGGAATCGAAACGCTTTTTATATAACGTAACGTGTACAACCCAATATCTAGTTGGTTTGATAAATCCTTAAAACGCAAAATCCTAACGATTAATACAAAGCTATGCAAATTACATAAATCTTTTGAAATCATTGGATGTGGTGCTGAAATTGTGATCTCTAAAAATAATATTTTTTCATTCATTTATTCATTCAATTGATAAGCATTTTTTTTTTTATAGATTCATAAAAATCATATAAAAGAATGAGAGATGAATCATTAAAAAATTAAAATGATAAAGAACATTTTTTTGTTGAATTCTATCTATGAATTGAAGTTACAACTAGTTAGTTTAGTTACAATAGAGGAGTTCTCTTTTAGGAAAACACAAACTATAAAATCTCTGTTGAAATAATTAAATATTAAATTAAATATTAAATAAAAAAAAGGATAATTAAATAAAACGATAAATAATAAAGATTCTTTTTGAACCTTCAAATTGCTATTTAAACGAGTTTTTATTCATCAATTTAAATTAAATGCTTCTTTTACATTTTACATTGAATTGACCCCTTCACCTTCAATCTCGACGATTGAATAAAAAATGGCTTATTATGATTTCGAGCAAGCCGCTATGGTGAAATCGGTAGACACGCTGCTCTTAGGAAGCAGTGCTAGAGCATCTCGGTTCGAGTCCGAGTAGCGGCATAGTATCTTCTAAAAGAGATAGAATAAGTCCTATAATGAATTTAATTCCTGATTTCCATTCCATAAAATCTAGAAACCCTCGCTTTTTTCAGAATTCTTATGATTTTTTCAACTTTAGAGCATATATTAACTCATATATCCTTTTCGGTCGTTTCAATTGTAATTACAATTCATTTTTTAACCTTATTCTTATTAGTCGATGAAGTCGTAGGACTATATGATTCATCAGAAAAGGGCATGATAGTTACCTTTTTCTGTATAACAGGATTATTAGTCACTCGTTGGATTTATTCAGGACATTTCCCATTAAGTGATTTATATGAATCATTAATCTTTCTTTCATGGGGTTTCTCCCTTATTCATATGGTTTACTATTTTAAAAAGCGTAAAAATGATTTAAGCGCAATAACCGCACCAAGTGTTATTTTTACCCAAGGCTTTGCCACTTCGGGTCTTTTAACCAAAATGCATCAATCCGCAATATTAGCGCCTGCTCTCCAATCCCAGTGGTTAATGATGCACGTAAGTATGATGGTATTAGGCTATGCAGCTCTTTTATGTGGATCATTATTATCAGTAGCTCTTCTAGTCATTACATTTCGAAAAGCCATAAAAATTATTGGTAAAAACAATAATTTATTAAATCAGTCATTTTCGTTTGGCGAAATCCAATACATGAATGAAAGAAGCAATGTTTTATTAAACACTTATTTTCTTTCTTCTAAAAATTTTTACAGGTATCAATTGACTCAACAATTGGATCGTTGGAGTTATCGTATTATTAGTCTCGGGTTTATCTTTTTAACCATAGGAATTCTTTCGGGAGCCGTATGGGCTAATGAGGCGTGGGGATCATATTGGAATTGGGACCCAAAGGAAACTTGGGCATTTATTACTTGGACCGTATTCGCGATTTATTTACATACCCGAACAAATAAAAATTTGGAAGGTGTAAATTCCGCACTTGTGGCTTCTATGGGATTTCTTATAATTTGGATATGCTATTTTGGGGTCAATCTATTAGGAATAGGTTTACATAGTTATGGTTCATTTACATTAACATCTAATTGAATTGAATAAAAAGGCTAAGCCTAACAAATACTAAGATAGGACAGCGTATATATAAGAAAACTTATTGTAAGCTGTCAAGAACCTTTTGAATCACTCCACTACTTGATTCAAAAGGTTCTAACAAAAGCCAAAGATGTCTGATTAAAATTCAATTTAATTCTTTTACCTTTTTTTACTTAACTTAAACTTAAGAGAAGAAAAAAGACTTCTTTCTTTTTTTTTTCACTGTACAACGAACAATTTTAAAAATCATAGGATTACTTTTTGATTTTTTGTTTTATTCATCAAAACTATCTATAAAAATAATTATATAGAATAGTTTCGACCTTCTCACCTGATAATGAGAGGACAAAATCCGGATAAATACCAATACCTATTACTGGTAGAAAGATAGAGATCGAAACAAATAACTCTCGTGGTCCAGAATCAAAAAAATAAGAACTTTGAGCATTAAATAGCTTGTATCCATAGAACATTTGACGTGACATAGATAATGAATAAATAGGAGTTAATATCATTCCAATTGACATTACGAAAGTAATTAGTATTTTTGGCATTAAAAAATATTTTTGGCTGGTAATTATTCCAAAAAAGACTATCAACTCTGCAACAAAACCACTCATGCCCGGTAATGCAAGAGAAGCCATCGATAAGATACTGAACATCGTAAATATTTTTGGAATCGGAATAGCCATTCCACCCATTTCGTCGAGATAAAAAAGACGCATTCTATCATAACTCGTTCCTGCCAAGAAAAAAAGTGCAGCACCGATAAATCCATGAGATATTATTTGTAAAATAGCTCCGTTGAGTCCCGTATCAGTTATAGAGCCAATTCCTATAATTATGAAACCCATATGAGATACGGAGGAATAGGCTATTCTTTTTTTTAAATTCCGTTGACCAAGAGATGTTGAAGCTGCATAAATTATTTGCATTGTACCCACTATTATCAACCAGGGAGAAAATATGGAATGAGCGTGGGGTAATAATTCCATATTGATGCGAACTAATCCATACGCTCCCATTTTTAATAAAATTCCGGCTAGAAGCATACAAGTACTGTAATGTGCCTCCCCATGGGTGTCTGGTAACCACGTATGTAAGGGTATAATCGGCGATTTGACAGCAAAAGCAATAAGAAATCCAATATAGAATATGATTTCCAGTGCGACAGGATACGATTGATTAGCTAATGTTTCAAAATTTAATGTTGGTTCATTAGAACCGTATAAACCGATACCCAAAACTCCTATTAATAAAAAAATGGAACCCCCCGCAGTGTACAAAATAAATTTTGTAGCCGAGTACAGACGTTTCTTTCCCCCCCACATGGATAGAAGTAGATAAACGGGAATTAATTCGAACTCCCACATGATGAAAAAAAGTAAAAGGTCTCGAGAAGAAAATGATCCTATTTGACCACTGTACATTGCTAGCATCAAGAAATGGAATAATCGCGAATCTCGAGTAACTGGCCAAGCCGCCAAAGTAGCTAAAGTAGTGATAAATCCTGTCAGTAAAATGGGCCCTATAGAAAGTCCATCTATTCCCAATCTCCAGTAAAAATCAAAAAAATTTATCCATTTATAATCTTCCTCCAGCTGGATTAATGGATCGTCCAATCGGAAATGATAACAAAATGCATAGGTTGTTAGAAGGAGTTCAAATATGCATATACACATAGTATACCACTTAATTAGCTTATTTCCTCTATGAGGAAGAAAGAAAATTAAAGAACCTGCAGATATTGGTAAAACTACAATTATTGTTAACCAAGGAAAATAATTCGTGGTAAAGACAAGATGCACTTGGACCAGAAAAACCCGTGCTCAAAAAAGATTTTTTTTGAGCACGGGTTTTTTCAGTAAAAAAAAAATAAAATGGATTCAAAATGTATTCAAGTGGGGTTTTCGGGAACGTATCAATAAGCTAGACCCATACTTCGAGTTGTTTCATGCCATAAATAAACTCGAACGCTCAAGAAATCTGTTGGACAAGCGGATTCACATCTCTTACAACCAACACAGTCTTCTGTTCTTGGAGCGGAAGCAATTTGCTTAGCTTTACATCCATCCCAAGGTATCATTTCTAACACATCGGTGGGGCAGGCTCGGACACATTGAGTACACCCTATACATGTATCATAAATTTTTACTGAATGTGACATGGGATCTATAATTTTTTGAACATCATAAAATTTCAATCTAGTAAACTTGTAAATGAATCATTATAGTTAAACACCAGATGAATCAACGATTTACCAGAAATTTTCTAATCAATTTCCTTCGGGATCAACTCATAAGAAAGGACCAAGATACTTTGATTTCTTACGTTTTCGAAAACATGATGTAGATTCCAACATATTGGACATGCTAATTCAAATTGGTGAATCTTATAATTTAATATTATTAATATTACTTATTCAACAAAGTTGATTGATTGATACGCGTTGATTTTCTGTTACGATAAATTGAGGAAACAATAGCTGATCCAATAGCTGCTTCAGCGGCTGCAATAGCTATAACAAAAATTGATAAAATATTTCCTTTTAATTGCCGACTATCAAAAAAATCAGAAAATGTTACAAAATTTATATTAACCGCATTCAGTATAAGTTCAAGACACATAAGGGCCCGAACCATATTTCGACTCGTGATCAATCCATAAATACCGATAGAAAATAAATAGGCACTCAAAACAAGTATATGTTCGAGCATCATTGACCAACTCCTTATCAATTTCGATTCATTTTAATATGAACAATAATTCAACGGATTTGATTGACTAGAATAGAATATAACAAAAAGAATATATTGGAAATATCTCGAATAAACGAATTTCTATTTTATATTTTATACACGAACAAGAATTCAAGGAAAATAGATGCGATAAGACAGAAAAAAGTTTAATTTGGATTGCTTGCTATTCCTAGTTAGAAAGATTTATTACTGACGAGCCACAGCAATTGCACCTATCAAAGCAACTAAAAGAATTAGTGAAATGAATTCAAATGGAAGAAAAAAATCTGTTGCTAAATGAATTCCAATTTGTTGACTATTACTTATCAAATCTTGTTCTATAATTTGGTTTGATCTTGTAGTCCAAATAATCCCGTACCATGATGTATCTAATATAGTAGTAATTAGCGAAACAAGAATACTTGTACAAATCAACGAAGTAAGGCCATTCCCAATGGTCCACAGATTAAAATTTTTATAATATTCTGAACCATTCATGAACATCACAGCAAATAGGATTAAAACATTTATGGCTCCCACATAAATAAGAAGCTGGGCAGCAGCTACAAAATGAGAATTTGAGAGAATATAGAATAAGGATATACAAACAAGAACCAATCCCAATGAAAAGGCAGAAAAAATTGGATTGGTAAGTAATACCACTCCCAGGCCCCCTAATATAAGACCCGATCCCAGAAAAACTAAAAGAAAATCGTGTATTGGTCCAGGCAAATCCATTATATGTAAAATAAGAGATAAATAAATCGAAATGCTTTTCATGATCTTATTGACCCGACCAGGAATTTTTTTTTTATGATACGTTCCTAATTGAATAAAATCCTAATCTATTAGGTGTGAATTGATCTAAGTACAATTATTGTTTCGTTTTTAATTCTTTTTTTTTGTTCGGTTCGAAAGGGTATTTTGTTTTTTGAAACTATATATTTCGAAATAATTACGAATATATTAATAGATTTTCAAGAAAAATGAATTCGAAATTCTTATCAACCAGTTAATTTGTAATTGAATTTTTATTTATTGACCAAACAAAGAGTAAAGGCCTCATTCTTTTAAGTCAAACCAAATATTCTTTTAACTTAAACCAAAACGGAACCTTAAAAGAATTGGAAATTTCTCTTTAATAGAATAGGAGGTTTACTTACTCAGTTTTTCTTTGAGGCGAATTCAAAATTGTTCGAATTGTATAATCGTCAATTACTGACATTGGTAAACGGCCCAAAGCAATTTGATTATAATTCAATTCGTGACGGTCGTAAGTAGAAAGTTCATATTCTTCAGTCATTGATAAACAATTTGTTGGACAATACTCAACGCAGTTACCACAAAATATACAAATTCCGAAATCAATACTGTAATTAAGCAATCGTTTTTTTCTAATATCCGTTTCAAATTTCCAATCAACAACAGGCAGATCTATAGGGCATACACGAACACATACTTCACAAGCAATGCATTTATCAAATTCAAAATGGATTCGCCCACGGAAACGCTCTGATGCGATTAATTTTTCATAAGGGTATTGAATAGTTACAGGTAAACGATTTGCGTGGGATAAGGTAATCATGAAACCTTGACCAATGTACCTTGCTGCTCGGACTGTTTGGTGGCCATAATTCATGAACCCAGTTACCATAGGGAACATATCGTGAATATCTATGAATAATTTTATGTTTGTTTCTTTCTCTTGTTTGAACCAAGTCATGAATCTCGTATTCTTTTTTTCTTTACAGTGAAAGAAGTTGGAAAGAAGTTGTTAATAATAGATTACCGAGAGAAATGGGTAAAAGAAATTTCCATCCAAGATTTAATAATTGGTCCATTCTTAACCTAGGTAAAGTCCATCTTGTTGCGATAGAAATAAACAAAAACAAATAAGTTTTAGCTAATGTAATAAAGATACCAATTGTCGTTCCAAAGATTCCATTCATTTTATTTATTTCAAATAGCTCAGGGACGAATACGTACGGAATGGAAATATTCCAACCCCCCAAGTAAAGAACTGTTACAAATAAGGAAGAAAGTAATAGATTTAGATAGGAAGCAACATAAAATAAACCAAATTTGATACCCGAATATTCGGTTTGATACCCTGCTACTAATTCTTCCTCGGCTTCTGGTAAATCAAAAGGTAATCTCTCACATTCTGCTAGAGAAGAAATTAGAAAAACGATAAACCCTATTGGCTGACGCCACAAATTCCATCCCCAAACCCCATATTTTGATTGCGCCTCAACTATATCAACTGTACTTGAGCTGTTAGATAATTATAGTCGATGATAACATCACTGTTCCCATCGCTAGTCCAAAACCGTACATGAGGTTTTCAACTCATACGGCTCCTCGTGGGTCACAAATAAATTTAAGGACCGAATCAGTATTATTTCTCTTCGTATGGTTGTAGAATAGATAGAGAAAAAATGGATTGGAAGGTCCAAAATTATACCAATGGAATTCTGTCTGCTATATTATGAAGAATAAAAAAAGTGCTTCTGAATTGATCTCGCCCGTTACTAATTTCAATTTTTATTTGTTGAGTAATAACTTAAGCCTTCAATAAAATACTTCTTGTAGAAATATCAATAGATATTTCAACCCATTGTTTTCGATTACGAAAAAAATTAAATATTACATTAGCTCATAAATCATGACACAGATTATATCTCTCTATATATATGAAAGAAAGAATAAAAAAAAAAAAAATATTTATTTTTTATTCTTTCTTTTTCGTTCCTATTCTTCTTTCTGATCTGAGAAAATTACGAATGGGGGCTTAAACTAAAAAATAGTAAAGGATTATTTCGTTCCTGATAGTCATTACTTTAATCGGTGGATAGGAGCATACTCTGGACCGGAATCGTGGGTAGTACTGCCTACTCATTTCTACTAATTTAAAGCCCCAATTAGTATTCTTTTTATGTTATCCAGAAATATCCTTTTTATATAATTTACTTAATCTCCATTACTAATCCTTTGTGTATTTTGGTGTTCCTAACCATCCACTCATTTTTTTGTTCAATCCCCCGTTTGGTTTGGCAATACATGTATGGGAATCTATACAAAGGATAGCCAAAACTCTATACGGTTGATCTTTTGAGCCCGCTTCAAGCTAGATTGACTAATCAACCCGTCTTGGGGTAAAGACTTCTTCCACTTATGTTTTCTTCCACTTAACTCTTGTACATAGGAAATGAGATTAAATTTTTTTTTGTTTAATTTACTGCGAATTTATAAGCTGCTTTCTTTCACTCATATATAACTATCTAATTTAGTTTATCAACCTGAAGGATAATAAAATAACGAAGATATCTATTCAATCCATTCAGCTTATTTTATAGAACGAAAGGAATAGGGAAAAGAAAAGTTTATATTTCAACGAATCGCACGTAGAGATATTGATAAAACACATAGAGTTAATGGTATTTCATAACTAATCGATTGAGCAGCAGCTCGCAGACCACCTAAAAAGGAATATTTATTATTTGATCCGTATCCTGACATAAGAAGTCCAACAGGAGCAATACTTGAAATGGCAATCCATAAAAAAATACCGATATTGAGATCGGCTAAAATAAGGCGAGAGCTAAAAGGAATTACTGAAAAACTTAGTAAAATGGATATGACTGCTATAGACGGTCCAATACGGAATAAACGAGTATTTCCTCTAGATGGAAGAATATTCTCTTTGAAAAGCAGTTTTGTTCCATCTGCTAGAGCTTGAAGAATTCCCAAAGGGCCGGCGTATTCAGGCCCAATACGTTGTTGTATTCCTGCAGATATTTCTCTTTCTAACCATACAATTACTAGTACACCTATTGTGATTCCCAATACAAGAGTCAAAATAGGGACAAACATCCATATGATCCCATAGACCTCTTTTAAGGATTCCAATCTGTAAAAGGAATTGATATCTTCTACTTCTGTTGTATAAATTATCATTTCAACGATCAACTTCTCCCATAATGATATCTATGCTACCTAGTATCGTCATAATATCAGCCAATTTCATTCTTTTAACTAACTGAGGAAGAATTTGCAAATTGATAAAACCCGGCGGGCGAATTTTCCATCTCCAAGGAAAACCACTTTGATCTCCTATCAGAAAAATTCCTAATTCTCCCTTTGGGGCTTCCATTCTCGCATAAAGTTCTTGTCTCGGTAATTCAAATGTAGGAGAAGGTTTTTTACTAATGAATCGATATTCAAAATCATTCCATTCTGGATCCCTTTCTCGATCAAAACATCGGATTTCTAAATTCTCATAGGGACCCCCCGGAATTCCTTCCAGGGCCTGTTGAATTATTTTTATGGATTCCGTCATTTCACTGATTCGGACTAAATAACGAGCTAATGAATCTCCTTCTTTTTGCCACTGGATTTCCCAATCAAATTCGTCGTAACACTCATAATGATCAACTTTACGAAGATCCCATTTGATTCCAGAGGCTCGTAGCATTGGGCCGGATAGACCCCAATTTATTGCTTCTTCTCCACCAATAACCCCTACCCCTTCAACTCGTTCTAAAAAAATAGGATTTCGCGTAATAAGTTTTTGATATTCAACAATTCCTGTTAAAAAATAATCACAGAAATCCAAACATTTATCTATCCAGCCATAGGGTAGATCGGCCGCTACTCCTCCGATACGAAAATAATTATGCATCATTCTCATACCGGTGGCAGCTTCGAATAGATCATATACTAATTCTCTTTCTCTGAAAATATAGAAAAAGGGGGTCTGTGCACCAATATCGGCCATAAAAGGTCCAAGCCATAATAGATGAGAAGCTATACGACTCAACTCCAACATAATTACTCTGATATAGCTGGCTCTTTTAGGGACTTGAATATTGCCCAATTGTTCTGGTCCATTTACGGTTATTGCTTCCGTGAACATAGTGGCTAAATAATCCCAACGTGTTACATAAGGCAAATATTGTATAATTGTTCGGTTTTCCGCAATTTTTTCCATTCCTCTGTGTAAATAACCTAATATTGGTTCACAGTCAACAACATCTTCACCATCTAGAGTAACGATGAGACGAAGAACACCGTGCATTGATGGGTGGTGAGGTCCCATATTGACTATCATAAGGTCTTTTTCTGTAGCTGATAGATTCATAAGTTTTTCCTCGATTCATTCTTACATGAATTGTTGAAAACGAAAAGAAGTACATCAAAATGAAAAATATAATAAATCGACTAATTCAATCAAATTAACGATTTTTTGATTCCCGAATATCCAACTCACTAATTAATTCTTTATAACGTATGTTATTTTTCTTTGATAAATAAGACAGAAGCCGTTGACGTTTTCCTAGAATTTTACGTAGACCTCTCTGAGATAAATAGTCTTTTTTGTGCAATTCCAAATGTGAAGTAAGTCTTCGTATCTTATTGGTGAAACTGACTATTTGAAATTCAACGGACCCCTTGTTTTCTTCTTTTTTTTCTTGAAAAATAACTGAGATGAATGAATTTTTTACCATAAAACAAAAATTTCTCTCCCCCTTTTTTTGAATGTGAATTTTACTGATCAGTAATAATAATAATACCATTCATTTTAATATGCACAATGATTTTAAGTTCGTTATGAACTTTATAATTTTTTCAAATAAAATTAATCAATCCGGTTTTCAATCATAATATATGGAAAAATGTACCATTGACGAATTTTCAAACGCGGATACATATGTATCCTTACCATACTGAAACGACTGCCATTATTACTATTAAACCAATAGCGATTCATACAAGCTAAATCTTCTAATCGATAATTGGGCCAAAGAAAGAACTTTAATTTAATTAGTTTCTTTTTATCACTATCAAGATGTTTGTTTTTATTCAAAACTTGACCACAGTTTTTTACATTATTTAAAAATACTGGATTTCTATGCATACCATTTTTATCCCTTGAATTGAAAGAAATTCGAATTCGCAATTCTCTCCGGTGGTTAGGGGATAAAATATTTTCAGGAATAAACAAATCATAATGATTTTTGTCTTTATTTTCAGTCATTTTTTGATGTCTTGCAATGGATTCATCAAAATTATTTTTTTCAATATAGTTTTTTTTTTTGCGTCTTTTTTTTTTTTTGCGTCTTTGATTAATTTCATGTTTATTTTTATGAACCAATGAAATACTTATAGTTTGATATAGAATAAATTGTCCATCAATTTCTACATACCGGCGAATTGGTTCGATAATCAATACTCCTTTTTTGAGTAGGTATTGATAAGTTAAAAGTAACTTATCCGCCGAATCCATCAAAATATCCAGATTCGTTCCTCCTCTTCTAACAGAGTATAGAAAAGTTTCATTCATATTTATCAGGCCAAGAATGAAAGAATATGCTTTGATATTTTTGATTATTTTTTCATCGAAAGAATCAGCATCCCATCCGAATTGAAAATACAAATACTTTTGTAGGAATAAACGAGCTTCTCTCTTGCTCTCGTCTTCCTTTCTATGTTTTTTTGATTTACCAGAATCTTCTTCAACATCTTTTTCTTGATTGTCTGATTTACCTTTTTCTTG